>NC_068434.1:68165952-68280952 GCF_023373465.1 Oncorhynchus keta | reverse complement strand
ACAATTCCTGACATTTAATCATAGTAAAAATTCATTGTTTTTAGGTCAGTTAGGATCACCACTTTATTTTAAGAATGTGAAATGTCAGAATAATAGTACAGAGTAATTTTATTTCTTTCATCACATTCCCAGTGGGTCAGAAGTTTACATGCACTCAATTAGTATTTGGTAGCATTGCCTTTAAATTGTTTAACTTGGGTCAAACATTCTGGGTAGCCTTCCAGAAGCTTCCCACAATAAGTTGGGTGAATTTTGGCCCATTGCTCCTGACAGAGCCGGTGTAACTGAGTCAGGTTTGTTGGCCTCCTTGCTCACACACGCATTTTCAGTTCTGCCCACAAATTTTCTATGGGATTGAGGTGAGGGCTTTGTTATGGCCACTCCAATACCTTGACTTTGTTGTCCTTAAGCCATTTTGCCACAACTTTGGAAGTATGCTTGGGGTCATTGTCCATTTGGAAGACCCATTTGCGACCAGACTTTAACTGCCTGAGTGATGTCTTGAAATGTTGCTTCAATATAACCACATAATGTTCCTGCTTCATTATGCCATCTATTTTGTGAAGTGCACCCGTCCTGCAGCAAAGCACCCTCACAACATGATGCTGCCACCCCCGTGCTTCATGGTTGGGATGGTGTTCTTCGGGTTGCAAGCCTCTCCCTTTTTCCTCCAAACATAACAATGGTCATTATGGCCAAACAGTTCTATTTTTGTTTCATCAGATCAGAGGACATTTCTCCAAAAAGTTCGATCTTCATCCCCATGTGCAAACCGTAGTCTGGCTTATTTATGTCGGTATTGGATCAGTGGCTTCTTCCTTGCTGAGTGGCCTTTCAAGTTATGTCAATATAGGACCTGTTTTACTGTGGATATAGATACAGTGGGGCAAAAAAGTATTTAGTCAGCCACCAATTGTGCAAGTTCTCCCACTTAAAAAGATGAGAGAGGCCTGTAATTGTCATCATAGGTACACTTCAACTATGACTGACAAAATGAGAAAAAAAATCCAGAAAATCACATTGTAGGATTTTTTATGAATTTATTTGCAAATAATGGTGGAAAATAAGTATTTGGTCACCTATAAACAAGCAAGATTTCTGGCTCTCACAGACCTGTAACTTCTTCTTTAAGAGGCTCCTCTGTCCTCCACTCTTTACCTGTATTAATGGCACCTTTTTGAACATGTTACCAGTATAAAAGACACCTGTCCACAACCGCAAACAGTCACATTCCAAACTCCACTATGGCCAAGACCAAAGAGCTGTCAAAGGACACCAGAAACAAAATTGTAGACCTTCACCAGGCTGGGAAGACTGAATCTGCAATAGGTAAGCAGCTTGGTTTGAAGAAATCAACTGTGGTAGCAATTATTAGGAAATGGAAGACATACAAGACCACTGATAATCTCCCTCGATCTGGGGCTCACTCCGTGGGGTCAAAATGATCACAAGAACGGTGAGCAAAAGTCCCAGAACCACACGGGGGGACCTAGTGAATGACCTGCAGAGAGCTGGGACCAAAGTAACAAAGCCTACCATCAGTAACACACTACGCCGACAGGGACTCAAATCCTGCAGTGCCAGACGTGTCCCCCTGCTTAAGCCAGTACATGTCCAGGCCCGTCTGAAGTTTGCCAGAGAGCATTTGGATGATCCAGAAGAAGATTGGGAGAATGTCATATGGTCAGATGAAACCAAAATATAACCTTTTGGTTAAAACTCATCTCGTCGTGTTTGGAGGACCAAGAATGCTGAGTTGCATCCAAAGAACACCATACCTACTGTGAAGCATGGGGTTGGACACATCATGCTTTGGGGCTGTTTTTCTGCAAAGGGACCAGGACGACTGATCCGTGTAAAGGAAAGAATGAATGGGGCCATGTATCGTGAGATTTTGAATAAAAACCTCCTTCCATCAGCAAGGGCATTGAAGATGAAACGTGGCTGGGTCTTTCAGCATGACAATGATCCCAATCACGCTGCCCGGGCAACGAAGGAGTGGCTTTGTAAGAAGCATTTCAAGGTCCTGGAGTGGCCTAGCCAGTCTCCAGATGTCAACCCCATAGAACATCTTTGGAGGGAGTTGAGTGTCCGTGTTGCCCAGCAACAGCCCCAAAACATCACTGCTCTATAGGAGATCTGCATGGAGGAATGGGCCAAAATACCAGCAACAGTGTGTGTGAACCTTGTGAAGATTTACAGAAAACGTTTGACCTCTGTCATTGCCAGCCATGGGTATATAACAAAGTATAAACTTTTAAACTTGATAAACTTTTGTTATTGACCAAATACTTATTTTCCACCATCATTTGCAAATATATTCATTAAAAATCCTATAATGTGATTTTCTGGATTTTGTTTTCTCATTTTGTCTGTCATAGTTGAAGTGTACCTAAGATGACAATTACAGGCCTCTCATCTTTTTAAGTGGGAGAACTTGCACAATTGGTGGCTGACTAAATACTTTTTTGCCCCACTGTACTTTTGTACCTGTTTCCTCAAGCATCTTCACAAGGTCCTTTGCTGTTCTGGAATTGATTTGCACTTTTTGCACCAAAGTACGTTTATCTGTAGGAGACAGAACACGTCTCCTTCCTGAGCGGTACGACGGCTGCGTGGTCCCATGGTGTTTATACTTGCGTATTATTGTTTGTACAGATGAACATGGTACCTTCAGGCATTTTGGAAATTGCTCCGAAGGATGAACCAGACTCTACAATTTTTTTTCTGATGTCTTGGCTGATTTCTTTTGATTTTCCCATGATGTCAAGCAAAGAGGCACTGAGTTTGAAGGTAGGCTTTGAATTACATCCACAGGTACACCTCCAATTTACTCAAATGATGTCAATTAGCCTATCAGAAGATTCTAAAGCCATGACATCATTTTCTGGAATTTTCCAAGTTGTTTAAAGGTACAGTCAACTTAGTGTCCGTAAACTTCTGACCCACTGGAATTGTGATAGAGTTAATTATAAGTGTAATAATCTGTTTTTAAGCAGTTTTTGGAAAAATTGCTTGTTTCATGCACAGAGTAGATTTCCTAACCGACTTGCCAAATGTAACGGCGTTCTTCGTTTGTGGAAAGAGAGTCGGACCGAAATGCAGCGTGGTAGTTACTCATGACTTTAATGAATGAAGAGCGTAACATGAAATAACTATTACATATACAAGACCAACAAACGGAACGAGAAACCTATTACAGCCTATCTGGTGAACACTACACAGAGACAGGAACACCCACGAAATACAAAGCGAAACCAGGCTACCTAAATACGGTTCCCAATCAGAGACAACGAGAATCACCTGACTCTGATTGAGAACCGCCTCAGGCAGCCAAGCCTATACAACACCCCTAATCAGCCGCGATCCCAAATACTACAAACCCCAATACGAAAATACAATAACATAAACCCATGTCACACCCTGGCCTGACCAAATATATAACGAAAACACAAAATACAATGACCAAGGCGTGACACCAAAACTATAGTTTGTTAACAAGAAATTTGTGGAGTGGTTGAAAAACAAGTTAAGTGTATGTACATTTCTGACTTCAACCGTATTTCAACATATGGTTTGAATCTTTATTCATCTGAATAGGTATTTGTTTCTATCATGATAATTTAATTGTGTTAAGATGTTATTAGAGCTCAATGATTGTGAGGCCTATCCTTTTACAAAATACTAATGTTGGCTTATCTACTGCTGATGTGAACTTCAGTGAATCTGCTTGTATAGAGTTTCTAGTCAGAGCCTGATATCATGTGTAGACTGTCAATGACACTCATGGGGTCATAGCTGAGCTGTGTAGAGTCTATATTCCTTCTCTTCATGTCTGGTGTCAGTCCATCTATCTTTCTTGTTCTCTCTCTCATTATCACTTTTTCATTGTACTACCGCTGTGTCTGTCTCTGTCACTGTATTTATCTGTCTCCTCCATTATCCCCCTCTTCTCTCACCTGCCCTCTCCTCTCTCTGTCTTTCTCCCTCTCCTCCTCTCTCCTCCTCTCTCTCTCGGTCTTTCTCCCTCTCCTCCTCTCTCCCCTTTCTCTCTCTGTCTTTCTCCCTCTCCTCCTCTCTCCCCCCTCTCTCTGTCTATCTCCCTCTCCTCCTCTCTCCCCCTCTCTCTCTTTGTCTTTCTCCCTCTCCTCCTCTCTCCCCCTTTCTCTCTCTGTCTTTCTCCCTCTCCTCCTCTCTCCCCCCCTCTCTCTGTCTATCTCCCTCTCCTCCTCTCTCCCCCTCTCTCTTTGTCTTTCTTTGTCTATCTCCCCTCTCCTCCTCCCTCCCCCCTCTCTCTTTGTCTCTCCCTCTCCTCCTCTCTCCCCCCTCTCTCTTTGTCTATCTCCCTCTCCTCCTCTCTCCCCCCTCTCTCTTTGTCTATCTCCCTCTCCTCCTCTCTCCTCCTCTTTCTCTCTTTGTCTATCTCCCTCTCCTCCTCTCTCCCCCCTCTCTCTTTGTCTATCTCCCTCTCCTCCTCTCTCCTCCTCTTTCTCTCTGTCTGTCCCTCTCTCCCAGGCAGATCTCTCTCCTCTGCAGCGTGTCCATTTTGTGTGGCTACACAGTGTGAACTAGGCAGCTGCTCTTATCAGTGGGCCCAGTGTGGAGAGAGATGACATTTTACTGCAGCCAGTCAACCGCTCCGCTCCTCATAACACGTTCACTCTCCCTCTCAGAGTAGAGACACGCTGATAAATGCAATTTCATTTCCTTTAGAGACCCAGAATAATACTCTTTTGCTTTGTTAAATGGCTGCTCTGAAATGGCAACTGCTCCTTAATGTGGCGGCAGAATCAACACATGCAGAAATGATGAGGACGAAACATTGATGACAAAGGAGAGTGGAGGAATGGAGAAATGGCTTTGGCCCGAGATGCAAAGCAGTTCTGAATTCTTCTCATTGTAAATTATTTTTGTAGCAAGCATATATTATTTGATTTATTTTCTGTCACGAACATAGAGCGCTCCGAAGCTTAGAAAGATGGTTATCATGGGGAGCCATTTTATTAAAGGATTCCTCTCCACTCTTCTGCCCCCTCCCTCCCTCCCTCAGCGGTCCATTTTAGAGCCACGCGGCATGGTTTGGTGGGTAATTTCACTGCCTTTTCATGTGTCGGAGGGTGAGGAGGAGTCCTCCATTAGGTAGTGTCTTCTTGTGATGTATGCGCAGAAAAGCAATCTGATGTTTATTCATGACTTTCAAGGCAATGCCTCAGCTAAGCCTTCTGATTTCCTTTTAAGGAACAAAACTACATGAGATTGAGACTTCCGCTTAAAGGCACAGAGAGCCATCTTGCAGCACTTCTCCCTCCCTCTCTGTCTCTCTCATCCATCCCTCGTTTTTTCCCCCCATCTTCTTTTAAATTCTCCCCCGATGTTATTTCTGTCAGCTTTAATTTACTTGACCCTCAGAAAAAAAGATCACTTGGTTTATTTCCCTGTTATTCTGCCGGCTGGCTCCCCATCCGCCTCTGTACTTTGTTAAGGACTTGAAGAGATGAATTTGGAGAGTTTTCTTAGAAGGGCAGCATGTTAATGAAGCAGCACCACCATGAGACTAAATGGCCTTTTCTGGCCTTGCACACAAGGGCACAGCGTCCCTGGTGCTAGCTAGAGACTCCCCCACTTCCCTCCCTGCCCACTTCCTCCACCTCCCAGAACCTCAGCCCACCTGCTCACGGTGCTGACCAATCATCCTGTACAGCTCTGTAGTAAATCGCCAAGGCAAGCTAACGGCCGGTTGTTCACACTACATTTTGTCTCCAAACCCAACTGGGCAATAAAGTTACCATAATTTGAAAAGCTAGTCCCTGTTTGTCTTGTAAATGACTTTTTAATGATAATCAAGCCACATCCATCCATCATGCCAGCACACACCCATGCAGTTCTGTGATGGGACTCCTCCAATGACCAAATGGTGTCTATTTGTAATCCCGATGACCAAATTGCAACAAAGCATGGTGCCTTTACAACAGTACATGCATCATCGTTTATGGGGACATGTATACGTATGTTTACAACATTGAAGCTTATGGAAAGCAGGGCGCTGAACTGACGCGTGTGTGTGTGTGTGTGTGCGCGCGTGCCTGCGCGTGCGTTAGATCCATAGCCTCAGCGCCAGGAGGGAGTAGCCACCTGTCACTACTAGCAGGGCTGCTGCATAGCTCCTAAATGGTGGCTCTTAGAAATGGGGGGTTGGATGGGGGGCCCTGGGATCCATTGTGCAGCTCAGACCCCACACAGGAACATATACAATAGAGGATATACAATAGAGAACTGGCTGCACTTGTAAAACACTAATGTTGAGCACTGTTTGTTGTGTGCAGGCCACACAGCATGTAGCATTGAAAGCACCAAAGCACCCCAACGCCCCCCCTTCTTCACCCCCCCTCTCCCATGTTTGTTGGGAGCAGGTTATGCTTATTAACATGAGCCCAGTTGTATTTTCGGGCTGACCATAGAGGTGCACTGGAGCATGAGTGAGGAAAATGACTCCCTTTTGGACTTAACATATGTAATGTTGCACTAATCAACACGCGGCCCGGCGTTGAGCCGTGCATATTCCAAACTAATATTGTACATAATGGAAATGTGGCGACCGCCGCAAATGCCAAATAGAGCAAGGGAGCAGGGAGAGAGGGAGAGCGCGAGGGAGCAGGGAGAGAGGAGGAAGAGAGCGAGGGAGCAGGGAGAGAGCGAGGGAGCAGGGAGAGAGTGAGAGAGCAGGGAGAGAGTAGGGAACAGGGAGCGAGGAGGGAGAGAGCGAGGGAGAGAGCGAGGGAGCAGGGATAGAGGAGGGATAGAGCGAGGGAGCAGGGAGAGAGGAGGGAGAGAGCGAGGGAGCAGGGAGAGGGCGATTGAGCAGGGAGAGAGGGAGAGGGAGAGAGGGAGCAAGGGAGCAGGGAGAGAGCGAGGGAGCAGGGAGAGATGAGCGAGGGAGAGAGGAGGGAGAGCGAGAGCTGGCGTAACCGACTGATTGTGGGGCTGTCAAGTTGATTTGCATGAAAAAGGGTGGGCTAATTGTACAACATTTAGCTGCAGCGTGGTGATAATACAGAACAGGATTACTGAAGGACACAGAGGGGCTTTTATTAACGCCAAGGATTTCCTGGGGTTTTGGAGAAACGCACCACCACCTTCTGTTTCTGTATGAGCCATTCACAGCTACCACTCACCCACTGTCTGGCAGCCGTGGCATAACCATCACAACACACACACACACTGCCTGAATCACCGTTTCAGCACCTGCTGCTCACCAGTCAAACAGCCACACCATATTTACGTGTCATTACATTGACCAGCTCTGCAGAGATGGAGAAAGTAAAGTTAACTGCAGTGAAGGGCTAAGGCTGCTGAAAAGTGTTGCATGGGGGGGAGGAGGTGTTGGGGTTACTAGAGCTGCCGAAGGCAAGCCTTCTCTTTCTTCTCTTTCTTTAATAATAAATGATGGATGTTTCAAATTAGAAAACAGTGCTGAGAATCCAATTCAGTGGCGAGCTTTGGAAGGAGGGCATAAAGAATAAGCAGTGGACTTCTGTATTAAAGGTCTTTGTTTTGCTTCAATGCTCACAAAGGGGCCGCTGGTGTATGATTTAACATGCCTGGTGAAAATGGGCTTTATTATGTACCATTAACAAATCAACTAGGCCCCACCCAGAGTGGATGTGGTGGGGCTCTCAACAAGTTGTCGGTGGCCTTTGTCTTTCCTCACTACGTATTGATTTATAGACCATACTCATCATCACATTGGGGTGGAGGAACATGATTCAGTGTGTGTGTGTGTGTGTGTGTCTGTCTGTGTCTGTGTCTGTGTCTGTGCTTGTGAGGGGACGGGCGTTAGGACGTGGATCAATGCTTGGGAAAGCCTGTGGATCTGGTCATTAAGCATTTGTTATCTCTCTTCTTAACTCTATCTTTCCACAGACTTCATTCCTGTTTATTTCTCTCATTCATCTCTCCACCCCCTCAAGTTCAATTAGTTACGTCTCATTCTCCATCACCCACTTTGGTACCCACTATTACTCTCTCGTAAACCTCCACCCTTTATCCCTCTTTCTCTCCTTACTCCCCCATCTTTCTATCCTGTCTCTCCCCTGCCTCCCTGATCCTCCTGGTCTGCTGGTCTCTGTGATATGCATGGTCTCTTTGTGATGGCAGGAATCTGGCTCTAATGAAGCCAGCATGACCAGAGAGCAGCAGCAGTCAACCAGGAGGATGTCTGGCCTTTCACTTGCTGAAAAGAGGGATTGGCTAATATCCCTGTCCACCACATTAAAAAAAGAATAGGAAAAATAGTCATTCCTTTTTAATGAACTGTTTCCTCTGAGCCGGGACGCAAAGAAAGCAAATCCATAAAATATGGAGAAATCAAAATGGAATAATAGCGGTGTTAGTTGTAAAAGACACATTTCCTCTGTGTTCTCGCTGTGATCGGCGTAATGCTCCAGATTGGCACTGAAAAAAGGTTCATGCTTTTGGCCTTTGGGACGAGGAATGAGGAAAGAGGTCTTCAAGGTCCTCTATGGCGTCTTTTGTGCCAGTCATTTAAAAGACTGGACATAAGAGAGGAACAACTGCTGGAGTTGCAGTCCAACTCCCCCAGCAAGGGGAGGGTTAGTAGCTAAGTTACTGCAGCTTCACCCAGCTATGCTACTCTCTTTATGAGTGCATGTGAACATGATTCCCTGCAGTAGGAAGGACATTACTTGCACACACACACATGCACTCGCACCCACTCAGGTGTCAGGTAGGCTACACTGCCGTAAAAAGCAGTGTTTCCCAGTAAAGATGGCCATATATTTCACTGCGGCGTGAAAGTGTTATTCTAGGTCGGATTCACAAGTTCAACACGGCTGGCCTGTAGACTTCCACAGCTGTAGGGATTGTGTGTGGTTTTTATCTTTGGTGTTTGGCTTTATATTGAGCAATTTTATACGCGTTTTTTCATTACAATGGCGAGTTTAAAAAGGTTTGGGTTGGATGGAGGACAGCTCGGAGTAGTACATGTTAGTTTTATTTGCGCTGTGGCCTTGTATGAATGATTCGAACAGTGTTCAACCAGGGCCTCATGCGTATAGTGCTTAAACAGCTACAGATGCAGGTCTGTGTGCCTCAGAGAGCCTTTGTTTAAGTTGGCTACCTCTTTTGAGCAGTTTCTCTAACCTCAGCCGCGGGATTTGCCAAAAAAACGGAAGAAATGTCTCTTTCGATCCAATTAAGTCTGTCATTGCCCTTTAGCAGTAAACTGTGGAGGCAGCACATTTTTTTCTCAGCCAGCAGAGGTCATATTGCTATGCGTCTCCCAGCCTAAGTCTATTCTTATGAGCGGCCCTCTTGCCTTTTTCTCATCTCATGGGGAGTTCTCTGCCGACAGGGTTCTCCTGACAGGAACTGTAAATTCTGTGCAACACGTAACTTGGAGTGCTTCCCCGTGTCGGTTTGAGCGGCTGAGTATTTCGGCAGGACTCCATTATTATTATTAGGTCTTATTAGATCAGGGCTGCAGTAGATCCATTAGGCCAGGGTTAGGCTCACCTCTGGGGTGGACTCTGGCTGGCCAGCATGCAGCGCTGCACTGGGCCTCTGGCAGCTGTTGGGTGTCAATGACAGAGAGAATATGGCCAAGTAGAATTAGCATTTCCATTGACTGAAACAGCCATGATGGGAGGATGTAGCCTAGGTGTGCCTATGAGCCAGGGCACACAAAGTCAGGGGGGTGAGGTAGATTCTATTTCGCAGCTTTATACCAGAGAGAGATCATAGACACCATAGAAAGAATCCATGGTAGAATCCATGGCAGGGGGTTGTGGTGGTTGTGGTGGTTGTAAAAGCTGTGGTGGAGGTGAGTTGGGGAGTCCGTAGTAGACAGTGGGATTAGTAGTGGTGGCTGAAGCTGTGATGATGAGTATGTATAGGAGGGAGACAGTAGTAGTGGTAGATGAGATGGTACAGTACGGTAGCAGCAGCAGCATGGGGACTTACAGGCAGCCTGCTGCTGTAATGAGAGAGTGAGCTGTCAGAGACACGTGTGTAATGGCTCCCCTGCCAGCCGCCCGGTTCAGGCCCTATGGGATTCAGCACAGACACTCAGTTTCTCTCTCTCTCTCTCTCCCTGGCTCTCTCTCTTAGGCCTGATCAGAGACCATGTCAGGCCTCTCATATCCTCCCAGCTGTTGTCTTCTTAGCACACACACACACACACACACACACACACACACACACACACACACACACACACACACACACACACACACACACACACACACACACACACACACACACACACACACACTATCTCTCTGTCACCTTCTCACTGGGCACACAGACAGAGGATGGACATTCAGGTAGTACATCTACCAGGCTCTCCTTTCTTCCTCCCCTTCAGTCAGCCTGTGTGTACTGTACAGCTCCTTTCAGGGGAGTCTATTCCCAGTGAAGAGGGCAGGCAGCAGCTTCACATGGGGCCAGCCAGTATAGTCACGCTGTGATGTCACGGTGTCTATATTTATATCTCTCTCTGACAACCACTCTGCTGTAAGCACTGCACTGCTGCTGTAGCACGTCCATGGTCAGCTGACTACTACTGTACACCACCTCCTGCTAGTCCAAGATCATTTTCACTAGGCCTCCCTCCCAGTCACTCATTAAGACCAGATGGGGAGTTGAGATGTTGCTAAGGTATAGATAGTCTACTGTACGAGTACTGCATGAGGGCCCAGTTCAGGTATATCTATTGCTCTCTGTTGATGTTGAGGATGCAACATGCATTTCAGGATAATTTCTCATACTGTTCTAGCAGAGGAATGGAGTCTGAATCAGACCCTCCCCAGCCTCATCTATAAATGCACCCCTATGCAGCTCCACGGTTATGACAGTCATTTGGCCGTTCTGCTAATAACATCCTCTACCCAACTTTAAAGGCTTATTATCATATTGTGCCGGATGATTGACAGTTGACCTTCACGCTAGTTTATATTAAGCCAGTGAGACAGTGCGGGTCACCTCGATCGCCTCAGTGACACCGTATTAATACTAATCTGATAGAATTACCAGGAACCAATTAATGTGCAGGCCTGGACTGGGCAGCGGTTCAAGAGATAGTGTTAGCTCTCAGCTGGGCCTGAGCTGTAGCACACACACAGGGGTGCAGATTTAACAGTAGGCAGCGTTCCCCGTAGCCGCGCGGCGTAGTGTGAGAGGCCACAAGGTGAAGCGGTGCTGCTGAGGAAATGTTTAGGTGAGGTTCCAGTGCCCCTGTTTGGCCTAACGAACACTCATTAGTCAGAGAGAAAATGAGGGAGAAGAGAAGAGTGGTTAGTAAACCAGGAGTTCCGTTTAGCTGTGAGTATTAACACTACAGGCATGGTGGAGGAGGGTTGTTGAGGGCTCTTTGGGTTGTGCTGGAGAGCATCTGAGTGTATCAGTCTATTTGAGGTGCAGACACTCTCACTCAATAACATCAAGCATGCTTACCTGCTGCCTAATGCTCATGCTAATTTGCTTATTTTAATATCCACCGATTTCTCTTTCAGCCCCTGTGAATTACAGATGGCAGTGAATTACAGATGGCGAACACAGTGACTCTGTCCCAATGATTCCCACAACGTATTCTGGGAAATTCAGGTCTAGGAGGCTAGAGGCTGTGGGTTGTTGTGGGGGGACTCCCCTGGATGTAAGGCAGACTGACCACGTAACATTTTACCCTGCTAAGGCCCACTGATCCCAACAACCTCTACAGCCATTATTAACAGTGTTGAACAAGGTTAGCCTGAAGAAGAGTGAGAGTCCTGAAGTAACAGTGTTGAGCCAGGGACAGCCTGATACCTGAGAAGGCCTGTCTGGTTGTGAATGGTCATCAGTCACTGGGAGGATATAGTCACATTGTCACTTCTTTAATGGTAGCACAGATACATTTAGCTGTACGTTTACTGTAGAGGCCTTGAGGCTGTAAACCTCTGTGGCTGGTGACTGGGCTACACATGGTGACGAGCCCCACGGTGCAAGTCACCTGAAATGTGCTTTAGGTGTCAGTGTGTCAACCCTATTCACAATGGAACAATAGTGCACTGGATGGATTTAAGCACATGATAGCTAGGCTATTTAGGGACTATGCCTGCCTACCCATGTCTCATATATAATAGTTATTTAATTAATTAATAAATCATTTATTAGGCTTTATTAAATCTGTTAGAGGAGGAGAAAAAGAGTTGTATTTGAAGTGACCAGGCAGCAGTATGTGTCTCTGGTCACTTTGGCCACATCCCAGTTGAACACAGGCCATCTGCTAACTAAGTTATTTACCAATGCTAGAATCTTCTTGACTTTTCATCTAAAGTTTGGTACAGTATTTACAGTGGGGCAAAAAAGTATTTAGTCAGCCACCAATTGTGCAAGTTCTCCCATGTAAAAAGATGAGAGAGGCCTGTAATTTTCATCATAGGTACACTTCAACTATGACAGACAAAATTAAAACAAAAATCCAGAAAATCACATTGAAGGATTTTTAATGAATATATTTGCAAATTATGGTGGAAAATAAGTATTTGATCAATAACAAAAGTTTATCTCAATACTTTGTTATATACCCTTTGTTGGCAATGACAGAGGTCAAAGGTTTTCTGTAAGTCTTCACAAGGTTTTCACACACTGTTGCTGGTATTTTGGCCCATTCCTCCATGCAGATCTCCTATAGAGCAGTGATGTTTTGGGGCTGTTGCTGGGCAACACGGACTTTCAACTCCCTCCAAAGATAATAAGTATTTGGTCAACTACAAACAAGAAAGATTTCTGGCTCTCACAGACCTGTAACTTCTTCTTTAAGAGGCTGCTCTGTCCTCCACTTGTTACCTGTATTAATGGCACCTGTTTGAACTTGTTATCAGTATAAAAGACACCTGTCCACAACCTCAAACAGTCACACTCCATATCTCCACTATGGCCAAGACCAAAGAGCTGTCAAAGGACACCAGAAAAAAAATTGTAGACCTGCACCAGGCTGGGAAGACTGAATCTGCAATAGGTAAGCAGCTTGGTTTGAAGAAATCAACTAAGAGAGCAATTATTAGGAAATGGAAGACATACAAGACCACTGATAATCTCCCTCGATCTGGGGCTCCACGCAGGATCTCACCCCGTGGGGTCAAAACGATCACAAGAACGGTGAGCAAAAATCCCAGAACCACACGGGGGGACCTAGTGAATGACCTGCAGAGAGCTGGGACCAAAGTAACAAAGCCTACCATCAGTAACACACTACGCCGCCAGGGACTCAATTCCTGCAGTGCCAGACGTGTCCCCCTGCTTAAGCCAGTACATGTCCAGGCCCGTCTGAAGTTTGCTAGAGAGCATTTGGATGATCCAGAAGAAGATTGGGAGAATGTCATATGGTCAGATGAAACCAAAATATAACTTTTTGCTAAAAACTCATCTCGTCGTGTTTGGAGGACAAAGAATGCTGAGTTGCATCCAAAGAATACCATACCTACTGTGAAGCATGGGGGTGGAAACATCAAACTTTTTTCAGCAAAGGGACCAGGACGACTGATCCGTATAAAGGAAAGAATGAATGGGGCCATGTATCGTGAGATTTTGAGTGAAAACCTCCTTCCATCAGCAAGGGCATTGAAGATGAAACGTGGCTGGGTCTTTCAGCATGACAATGATCCCAAACACACCGCCCGGGCAACGGAGGAGCATTTTACGAAGCATTTCAAGGTCCTGGAGTGGCCTAGCCAGTCTCCAGATCTCAACCCCATAGAAAATCTTTGGACGGAGTTGAAAGTCCGTGTTGCCCAGCAACAGCCCCAAAACATCACTGCTCTATAGGAGATCTGCATGGAGGAATGGGCCAAAATACCAGCAACAGTGTGTGAAAACCTTGTGAAGACTTACAGAAAACCTTTGACCTCTGTCATTGCCAACAAAGGGTATATAACAAAGTATTGAGATAAACTTTTGTTATTGATCAAATACTTATTTTCCACCATAATTTGCAAATATATTCATTAAAAATCCTTCAATGTGATTTTCTGGATTTTTTTTCTCATTTTCTCAGTCATAGTTGAAGTGTACCTATGATGAAAATCACAGGTCTCTCTCATCTTTTTAATGTCGAGAACTTGCACAATTGGTAGCTGACTAAATACTTTTTTTGCCCCACTGTACGTACCACTGAAACCAGGCTTTAGTGTCTCTGTCCCCGTCCCCATGCACTGTGGCATGCCTGGCCTCTCTGTGCTGCGGCAGGTGACTAATGACCAAGGGGCTCTGGGATAGGGGGACTGGCTGCTCTGCTCTAGAGGTACTTTTACAGCAAGATGACCTCCTCTCTCAAGGTCAAGTGGTGTTGGAGAGTAGAATGACTAAAAGCTCCCTAAACCCTGCCTGCCTGCCAGCCACTGGCACTACCCCATCATTCTGCACCCACCATGGTGACCACACTGGCTTGTTGTGCCAGGCTGTATGTGCCGTCCCCCTGTGTAAGAAGGCTTTTCTGTCTGACTGTCAGTCTTTCTCATGGGTTATTGTTCCATATTTCATGGGGTCCCATGAGGCTGCTTGGTTTGTTTTGTTTGATGTTGTTTGCCAGGGAAACCAGTCTCATGAAATCTGGACCCTACCACCTCACTTTAAAAAAAAAACTTTACGAGGCAAGTCAGTTAAGAACAAATTCTTATTTTACAATGATGACCTACCCCGACCAAACCCTCCCCTAACCCGGACGACACTGGGCCAATTGTGCGCCGTCCTATGGGACTCTCGATCACGGCCAGTTGTGATATAGCCCGGGATTAAACATTACATTACATTACATTTAAGTCAACCAGGGTCTGTAATGACGCCTCGAGCACTGAGATGCACTGGGTTTCCAGTGTGCCTCCCAAATTATGAAATGGAAGGACTAGTAAGGGGTGGGGGGGTTGTAGGAGGAGGATATGGGTGGGCGGGGGCAGGTCATAACATGCCAGTCAATCGGACACTGTGGTAGAAATCACCACCACTTGAGTTTTCTTTTCTTTTCAGATGGAACGCCATGGATATGCGTGATAATTACACATTTGGAAGTGAGGGCTATGTTTGTTCAGAGAAAGATAACATTCCCAGACTGTAACCAGAGAATGGCTGCTCTACACAGCCTACCAATATTACCCCCTTGCCGCACCGCGCCATGCTGCATAATAAAGAGGCCCCTTATGCATATTAATATGAGCACTCTGCATAATGTCTACACCATGTGACACGCTCAGTAGCACACAGTCATCCTGTCGGTTCGGTTTTTACCTTGCCCACGTTTCACCACTATTATTTATGTCCACATTCCTCCATACAGGGATCCCCTACCTCTTACCCATCAGCCCCACCCTCACCCATCTTAACTCCTCCGCCCCCAGCTGCCAGCCTCGTTCCCACACACTCCTCCATACAGGGATCCCCTACCTCTTACCCATCAGCCCCACCCTCACCCATCTTAACTCCTCCGCCCCCAGCTGCCAGCCTCGTTCCCACACACTCCTCCCTCACACACACTCATGACTCCTTAAAACATACGGCGGAGGTGTGTGTGATGCCAAACGAGAACCTCGTTACCTCCCCTCCCTCTTGGCTGGCTGGTGGAAAGCTTTTGGAAGAACTACAGCGACATCTGCATGTGCTGCGGCTGCAGAGCGCCAGGCTGATACCCGCTATGCTGCGCCGGGCTTCTCCTGCCAGCCTGCTCCCCGCCGTACCGCCCCTCCGCCCACACTATCCCTCCGGCTCTCATTACTCAAATTACTAAACATGGCTAATTGTGCGGCGCGTGAAGCTCGCTTCATTTGAATATTCCTGCATATGGCCTGAGGGGATTTGCCTCGCAAGGGGACGGACCTAGCCAGGAAGTCTGGAAATATGGGCATCCACAATTAGCCGAGCCAGGCGGGCGCTGCTCTCTCTGCACGGGGCTTATTTTACCTGGAGTTACGCCGTTTCTTTTGAATTAAACGACGCAGCGACGATCAGATCCTCCTTTATTTGGGTTTAAAGGCCTCAACATTCTTTAACTTTAACTGGATTTATGATATAAAAAATATTAAAAAAAGATATATATTTTATTATTAGTAAAAAAAAAAAAAGATTATCATGCTGAAAATTGCCAGGAGAGTGTGTGAAATAAAAAATAATACAAATAAACATCTTTAGCAAAGTCCCACGATTGGTTTTATGTTGAACTGAAACAGACGGTGGGGGGGAGACAGAAACGGTCCACAATCTGTACGCCTTAATTAATTGTGTGTGTGTGTGTATCTTGGGAGCCAACAATTCACCCCTTGTGTCCAATCACAAAAGGACAGTGCACCAGACAGAGGGAGGGGGGGGGGGGGATATTCTGGAATCAGAAACAATGGATTAATCGCCTGTAATGATTTAATACAGGCAATCAGAGTCCAGGCAAGCATATTAATTAGCGCATAAATTACACAACATTTATTTTTCAGACGTTGGGGGGCATGTTTGGGCAGTTGGGTTGGTTTTGTCTTTTCCCAAGGACATGGTGAAGGGTTGCGACAGAATGCCCCCAGCGATTTCCCTGCTTATCTCTGTGCCCCGAGTCACCAGGTTTCAGCTCCCCTGGTCCCTGGTCCCACATCCCGACTCGCTGGCGCTGCCCGCCCGCTGCCAGCAGCAGCTGCCACCTTCCCAAGTAGAGAATGTTAAACCATTACAGCAGGTCAAATATAATTAAGAGTAAAATTCCCGCTTCCTCGTCAACATGATTTTGTTGTATTAATGATATCCAGAGATCACAGAATACATATTTGCGATTTGTTCTCCACTAAATCGTCTGCGAAAAAAAGTGGGGAAAAAATCCATTCCGTTAAAAGGTGCTGTAATTACAGGGATTACATTTATTTTTCAAGTCGTCCTGTAATAATTGACTATAACCATAGATATCCACATCATTTACATACACACACACACACATATACTGTATGTATGACGAGTCCTTGCTGCGCAGATTGGAAGACACTCAATTAATCCGAGTTGGAAAGGTTGAGCGCTCCCACTTTTTTAATTAACGTTCAATTAAAACCAATTGGCAGGATGCTGGAATAGCAGGCACACGGCTTTGAAGATTGCCATCGCATAATGAGTCGCTCTTTCCTTTTTTACACTTTGGGCTCCTCCATTTCCACTCCCTCGCTCTCCGCTGCCAGTTGCCAATGTGCCTTAGCGATTTAATGATATGCAAATGAAATATGCATAAAAGCATTCTGCTGAAGGATGATTAAGCACAGAGGACATTAGCCTGTGCCCGCCACAGTGTCTGTCTCCTCTCCATTCCGCTTCGCCCGGCGCCAACGACAGACACCACTGGAACAAAGCTCAATACTAATTATAGGAGAACACTAATAATATCCAATTGAGAGAAATTAAATTCCAGGCAGGGTATATTCTCACTCCTGTTTTGTAAGATCCACATCCAGAGAAGTGAAGGCAAAGTCCCCAGAGCTGAGGACTGGAGCTGTAGAGAGCAGAGAGGAAAGGAGAGGAGGCAGAGACCAGGTTTTCCAGGATAGCACTTGAAGAGACTAGCATTGCCAAGCATTGCAGGAGCTTTTCTCTGCTTGTTTGTTAGTAGTGTTGCATTATTTGAATGCTGTCTTATTATAGAAGGAAGGAAAATATCCCCCCTTTCTCAATCTCTCCCTCTCTCAATTTCCCCCCTTTCTCTCTCCTGCTCTGCTGCGAGCTCTCATTTTTTGGTAATCCATTTGTGTAATGAAGACGTGGCGCAATTAACATCCCCCATGGAATTAAATAAAAGGCCGATCATCCAAACCTCATTAGCTCCAAAAGATTATAATATCCACACGCGTTCCGCCGTGAAGGTTACGGGAAAAAACACAACAGAATTACGAATTAAACCGTTAATTGTGTGTATTTGGATCGCAGGTTTAAGCGACCGTGGCGTAGATGCCCAAAAAGATGCCACCATCCATACCAGCCTATCCTTACTGGTGGCAGCCTGGCTCTGACATCTTGGTGGTGTATGCCAAGGCAATGTATGAAGCACAAAGATCTTATAATCCCTCCCTTTGGATGGCTTCCTCAATTATTCATATTCCACAACCGTGCCCTGTTGTCCAACAAAAATCCAGCAAGAGGGAAAAAAAAGTTTGGGATATCCATTTGTGATGGCCAATGGCTGATGTTGATTTCTTCCTTGCTAATTGTTGTTATTCCGGTGCAATTAGTGAACTTAACGAAACCCTCCAATCTGTCTGCTTGCAGTGCCGCCGATCCTTGGCTCTGTGCCTGATGCCAGTGGACCTCGTGGGAACCACGGCAACGTACCAAGACCCGTGACCCGAACCGGTTGGTACCCCTTCTGCATCGGTTCCTCATAGTTTACCCTTCCACTTTACACCAATAAAAACACTGGAAGGGTGGAGTTTTGTAGTTCCTTTGGTTGGTTGGCAAGGAGGGGGCAAACTAAAAAGCGTGGGTGAGGGGGAAAGTGTTCCCACGGCCCCCCTTCCCCCGCCTGGCGGAGCTGCAGGCAGGCCGGCTGGGGTAGAGTATCTCCTCCCCTCCCCACCCCACCAGTGTGTGTGTCTGTGGCCGGGACTGCTGCTCCTGTCCTCCTGCCTCCTGTGCCCCTGCCCCCTCCACTGAGTTCCAGCATGTCTGTTGTCTGTGTGGCATCCCCCTCGCCTCAGTCTGGTTCCCATACTGGTGGATGCTGTATAGAGCCTACAGCCTGAGCCATTCATCTCCCTGGTGATTGCTGTGAATGTAGATAAATCTCACACACACTCTCTCACACACACACACACACACACACACACACACACACACACACACACACACACACACACACACACACACACACACACACACACACACACACACGCCTGCCTGCCTCTCTGGCATAGCTTAGCTTGCTGCTGAAGTAGATTTTCATGCTTTCTGTTTTTGCCTTTTCTTTTTTTCTTTTTTCAAGAAGTTGTTCCTGTCACGCATAAATCCCACACACCTGGAGGAAACCATGATGCGCGATAAGTTTTTCTCTCGCGAAAAACAAAAACTATTTAAACGAACGCAGAGAGAAATTTAAATGAATTCCTGTCTGTCCGCTGATTATAATGTGTTGGCGGTTCATTAGTATGCGTCCTCATGTTGGCAGTTTTTTTCTTTTTGTGTGTGTGTCTTTGTAAACAGCTGCTGTTGAGACGTTGGCACAGTCCCTCAGGTCCTTTCTTCCTCCCTCCCCTCTTGTGGCAGGCAGGCAGGCGATTGGCAGAATGGCAGGGTCTGCGGCATGGAGGCAGGCAGCAGTGCCCATGGTAGACATTCCTCATCGCAGTGGCTGCCGGCCGGATTGATGAGAGCTGGATGAAAATGGTGTGTTAGAGGAGGAGGAGGGGGGTGGGGGGGTTGGCACAAAAACAGGCACCAGCTTCACACCCTCCCCTCCCCACCGAACAGCTTGAGCTTTTGTTTTGTCTTGTTTTCCCCCGCTTTGTTTTGTTTGTAATCTTTCCCGTTCTTTTCATTTCGTCCGTCGCGCTAATTAACAGAGCAAACTTTTGTTGTTCTAATTAGTTATTTGAAGCACTTGATGGTCTTTGTTTGTACTTGGCTTTCTTTATCTTTGCCAAGCGACCCGCGACGGA
Organism: Oncorhynchus keta; assembly: GCF_023373465.1. Taxonomy (NCBI): domain Eukaryota; kingdom Metazoa; phylum Chordata; class Actinopteri; order Salmoniformes; family Salmonidae; genus Oncorhynchus; species Oncorhynchus keta. Next base: position 68,261,300 of record NC_068434.1, on the reverse strand, counting down.
TGCCCGATCGTGTTGTACCGCGTTGCCGCTGGTACACCTCTCGAAGATCGTGGGTACCGAATCACCGCGCTCCTCGGGCATCCTCAGAAGCGGTGACTTTCCGGCAAATCCGTAAACGCCACCTTCCATATGAAAAAGACATGGTGCCTTTTCATCTCCTGTGTTTTCCTAGGGTGCGCCGCGACTGTCGATGAGCAGGTTGGCATGGCGTACGCTGCCTGGCTGGCTGGTTGCCTGGCACAGGGGGTTGTGCTTGAGAAGGGAAAAGAGAGAGAGAGAGAGAGAGAGAGAGAGAGAGAGAGAGAGAGAGAGAGAGAGAGAGAGAGAGAGAGAGAGAGAGAGAGAGGGGCGCTTCTTTTTGTCCCACACCCCTGTCGTCTCTAGGACAACACCACAAGCTGCAAGTTTCTCTGTGTTGGTTGTTCTCGAATTTCCACTTACCCCACCAGTCCCTTGTGGCAGAGCCCATTTCCTTCATCTCCCCTTGTCCCTGGCTCCTTCGCCAGCCCCCTAGCATCCTGCGCTGTGGGCCACCTATCGTCTTTTGTTTTTTGTTTTCAAACCGATACCTCCTCCCCCCACTCCTTGCCACCATGCTATGCCAAGCGCTCCATCCCAACCCCCAAGGTGTCCCCTGAAATTCCTCCAGGTGCACCGCTCTTCTCTTCCCATCGTCAGAAGGATCCTTTCTTCTGTAATCTGGGGCAGCAGATGTTCTCCTCTTCTCCTCTGCGGTGGCGTTGACTTGACATTGAGCCTTGTCTCCAGAACCCTATCCGCATCCGCACTCAAACTTCTACTATTTGTAAAACACCCACCCTCCCCCAAAAAGGTCCCTCCCCTGGCATGGCACTAGCTGCCAAATCAGGCGGGGGTCCTTCTGTCTCCCTGTCTACATCTAGCCGCCTACCCCCGAGAGCGAACGCGAGTCCGCCCTGGCGCTACCACTGAATGGATGGCACTGTGCCAGCTTCTCTCTGCCATCATCTGCATTCGCTGCTTGTTTCTCTCACTCGCCCGCCCCCTCTCTTCTGTCTCTCCCTCTCTTACCCTCCCCTCGTTCTACTCTCTTAGCCCCGCACCCCCCCAAGCCCCCCTTTTGTTCTATAGGCTTGACATTAATTAACATACGGGTTAATTGACTCTAAAAGCTGATGAATTGCTCTTTACATCTCCCATAGGCTGGCTAGCTGTGTGTCGTGCCCTGCGCCCGCGCCCCCTTCTGCCTGGCACCGCCTGTGCCTCTACCTTGCCCTAGCTAGCCTCCACGTTGGCTGGCGCTAGTAGAGGAGCAGAGAGATAGCCAGCCCTGCAGCCAGCAGCTCTGGTGTAGTGTAGTGTTATAGACGTGAGTGAGCAGTGCCCCTACCCCACTGTACGCTGGGAAGGATCTCAGGCTGCTTATTGGACTATAGCTGATCGCAGTTGACGTTTTGCTGTCTGATCCCACCGCAGGATGTTGCAATGGCATTTTGTTATAAATAATCAAAGTCCTCCTGCAACCACCTCCCACCCCTTTTTCTATCTACCCTTCTCCTCCTCTTTTCACCCTCCCTCTCTCTCTCCACCCTCTCCATCCCTTTCTCTCTTTCTGTCTCTAAACTAACACACTTTCACACCAGCAGATACCAACTGTCCTGTCTTGCCTTTTCACTCTTTTCTATGACCATCTGTTTAGCCTTTTCCCATTTTTTTTTAAAGAACTTCGAGGATTAAATGGATAACGAATCAAAGTTGTAAATAAATTGCCATGTTTTTGGTCATTTTTCTAATAGCGCTCCTTATGTACCTTGCGGTAATTATCTTTTCTCTCTTGTCATTAGCGGTTTCGGGGAGCCTCGCTGAGAATTAGCCTGAATTAGCTATGTCTGTCATATTTGATTAGGTAATTATCTTGGCCACACCGTTTTCTGTCTTTTATTTTTTCTGGTCGTTCCGAACGGAACTGATGAGGTTAAAAACGAGAGACGGCAGGTTTTAATTATTAAATAATATGCCCCCCTCCCTCTGAAAGGGGTCTGCCAAGTGCCGTTAATTAACCAGGCTGCTGTTCGCATTAATAGTCAAGGTAGAACAGACTCATCAAGACACAGCAATGTGTAGATAAATCACACACACACACACACACACACACACACACACACACACACACACACACACACACACACACACACACACACACACACACACACACACACACACACAGAGCCAGGTTACCAGGTGCCTCAGGATAGAGGCTAGCTGTAATCTATCATTTCCCTCTCTCTCCCTGCCTGTGTTTAGATTTGATATGGGTCTGGTCATAAGCTGTTTAATTGCTGATGTTCTTAGTGTTGACTCTTTCCCTGTTCTGTCTTTTGGTGGGGCAGTGAGATCCCTCGCATCGGCTCCGTCTGGCGCTGGCGTTTTGGGGAGGCTGCGATAGGATGGTGAGACGGGGTGCTGGCACACCACTCCACAGGGCTGAATCACGCTATTCTCTCCTCTTTCACACCCTTTAGTTTTTTTTCTGTCATTATTAAGTAAAAAGGAGCATGAGGCAACTGAGGCAACAAGAGGAATCCATTATGCAAATGCTCTGTTATTTGCATAATGTCTTACGCCAGGAATATGCAAATTAAGCGTATAATTTATGAGCGCTTGCGTCTGTCTCAGTGTTCCCATAACTTACAGAGAGGATCATTTTTGTTCTACACCCTCTCTTCTCCCCTCCTCTCCAGACTGGCACAGACACACACAGTCTCACACACACCATACCCATACAAACAAGCACACACTATATTCTCACAAAAGGGTTGGTGGCTGTGTGTACCATGGCTGGGTGGGAAACTTGTCTGGCAGACTGATGGGGGATAAGGAGGCAGGCTAAGGAAGGGGAGGGGAGGGAAGACGTGGTGAGAGGGGCACATAAACCCCCTTTACAAAGGAACAGTAGCAGAAGCACATTTTCTATAATAAATTAAGGGACACTAATGCGGGGCGGGGTGAGGGGAGCCCCTGTGCTTTTTGACTTTTGTTTTGTCTTTGCGAGAGAATATGGTCCTGCCTCTTCTGGCTTTTCTTTGATGCCCGCTTTTGGAGATTTCTGCCCGTCACAGGAGCTGGTAGCTAATCCTCATCTGGAGGGTTTCCTCAGGAGTCAGTCTGAAGAAGACAGAACAGCGTCTGCCGGGATGGAGTGGAGAGGAGAGGGAGAGACAGGCTGCATCTGTAGGCATGTGTGTGGGCTCCCCTCCACACAGCCTCCAGTACCCGAGGCTGCAACATGTCAACCCAGCCCAGCCAAGTCCTCCTCACCTCAGCGCTGCTACAACCCGGACCAGAACTAGGAGAAAACCCAGAGGCATCCATGTTGTCTGATCCGAACCCAACAGTTTTGTTTTATTTGAGCCTTTCCTCCTCAGGCTTGTGTCTCTGTTTTTTTCCTCACCCTGGGTTATTGTAATCACCGGCCTGTTTTGCATACTTGATCTGTGGCTAATGTCTGAAGTGACAATACCTCATTGTTGAAGAGACAGAAAGCCACAGACGACATGCATTGGAGAAAAACACGCCCATTTCTGCATTATAGTGTAGTGTGGAGTTTGGCAGAGAGAGACAAACTTTGGACGGTTGCGCTGTTTTTGAGAAAGACATTCCTCCTCAGGGCCTCCAGACCTCTCTTTTTTTTCTCCTTCATCTTTTTCTGTCCTCGTCTTTTTGCTGGCGACTTGGTGGCTTTTCCTCTCTTTGTATGTGTCCCTCACACGGATGGTTGGATGGCGGCTGGGGAGGCTGTGTGTATGTGTGCCAGGACAGAACCCCCCATTACACACAGGACCAGTGTGCCCGCCTCCCACTGAGCCCAGGGGCATCTGCTGCCTACTCCTCTCTGCTTTCCTGGTAGCAGCTAAGCATTTTACAGTTCAGAGATGGTGCGGGCACCGCAGTGTGTGTGTCTGTGTCTCTGTGTGTGTGTGTGTCTGTGATTTCTGGTATACAGCTCAAATACACACTCACACAGGGTGTGTCACCTTGACTCCAGGCAGTGCAGGATTCTCTATTGCAGTGATCAGATCTCAGTATGGGAAGGACAGAAGACTCTTCCGTGGGAATATTGGCTTTGCTTCTGTATCCGTGCTGTGTGTGCCCATGGCTCGGGCTTGGACTGTCACTCGCTAGGCTATACTGTACTTACAGCCTTCGGATCCTGCTACAGCCACTGTTAATTAGAGCGCCGTGATCATTATCCGTATCCATTTAATTCATCGCTGCTCTCAATTGTCGTTTCTGATTCACATTCGTTTGTTTTGTGTATATTGGCGCAGTGTAATTGGAAAGATTTTCTGCGTGTGTACGTATGTGGGTTTTTTTTGCAATCGCAATTACATCAGGAATTAGCGTTTAACTGCTGGTTTAATTATGCCGCTCTTTCATTATTCACATGCATGATAATGAGATTCTCAATGAAATGTTGAATATTCACACCAACGCACATGTTCTGAATATCAGCTGCAGGTCATCAAGAGCAAAATGTATAACAAATGGCATTTGCAGTGTTTGTTTTTTTCATTACATTTCCCAAGTGTTCATGAAGGGAAATCGCAAAGTGCAATTGAGACTATAATTGACAAAGCAAACTAGTATTAGTCATTGGCTAAATTAGTAATGTCAAATATAACTAGGTCTGTATTTATTATATCCATTTCCCACTCATTTTCTCTAACGAGACCAGGAATTGTTAATTCACAGTTTAGTTGCCCTGTTTTTAAAAATGTGTCACAGAGTCACATTGTTCATTATTTTATGTGGCACATTACTTTCACCTGGCCCCTGTCAGTGAAATTGTTGCTCTTGTTTTTATTTGTGTGTTAAACTGAAGTGAGGAGCTATTCTGGCATAAGTGGGAAAGGAGATTTAAAGCCCTGAAAATACCTCCACATTTCTTGTGCTCTCATCAAACAGGAATAGAATTTCATTTCATTCTCTGAAAAAGCCAAAGAAAAGCAATTTAAAATCTGATTTAACTTTGGTTTGAAGTTCTATTGGAGGTCTGTACAGGACAGTTGAGCGGCCTGCCATTGCCACTTATATACATCCACAGACTGAAATAAAAAACTCAGGGCATTTGGGAAAGCAAAGAAAACTGCATTTAAAGGGAAATGGGAGACAGAAACGGAAAGACATGACATTGGGCTTTCCAAAAGGATACTTTGTTTCGGAAACAGGCCCACCTTTGCTTTAGATTCAAACTGTGTGTTTGGAGGTCTTGATCACCAAGTTTCTCAACTATTTCATAAGCACACTTGATACAAATAACAATGTACGAACGGACCAACGAGACTCAAAATAATGTATGATTGCAGTTTGCTTAGGTTTTGTGCTGGCAAGTATATTAAAATGTATGTAGTTCTGTCCTTGAGCTGTTGTCTATTAATGTTCTGTATTATGTCATGTTTCGTGTTTTTGTGTGGACTCCTGGAAGAGTAGCTGCTGCTTTTGCAACAGATCTTGTCCCGATTGGTGTTTTTAAATCATCGATGAAGGATTTTGAGGCTGATTCCCTGACCCGTCAATGTTTTTAATTAGCTGTTTTAGGATTTTGTGATATTCCTGTGAATTCTATGTTTTTTTACTGCCTGTGGTTTTTCATGTTGTCTGTCTGTAATTGTGTAATGACTTGGTGCTGCCAACCTTGGCCAGGAGGCTCTTGAAAAAGAGATTTCAAATCTCAATGAGCCCTTCCTGGTTAAATAACGGTTAAATAAAATACAAATAATAAGTATACAAATAAAATCCTAAACCCTAGTAACTGCATAATACAAACAGCAGATGTTTACTTTGGCTTGTTGAATAGACACTTCACGTTGAAACCCCAAAATAGTTTTGGGCAGTAATTCTATCCCGAACAATGTAGTAGATAATATCACAGTATCCTAACCAGCAGTATTGTGATGCAGCATATCAATGTATACAGCATTTAGACTCCCACAATTCCAATAAGGTGTAGGCCTAATTAAGTGGTGTTCATCATGTTTTCAAGTTACTTACGTGCACAATGTTGTATCAAAGAGGTGTGTTCGAAAAAATAAATGACCAAAGCATTATTTACCACGATGGCTTATGTTTTCCTTGTGATATGGATGTGTCTTTGAGCCCTATGCCAGTACAAAGACACATAAATGGCCTCTTCTGGTGACTCATTTAAGCAGGATGACATTATATGTCAGTCTCAATACCTCTTTCATAGTGTTGACTATGCAAGAGGTTGTAATTAGTGTTTAGTTAGCAGGGCTCAGTGCCTGTACTACTGCAGTAGCGGCAGTTTAAATGAACATGCTAATGAATATATGAATATAGCTCCTCGTAAGATGAGTAGAGCCATTGAGCACTTCAGAAGTGCTCAATAGAGTGTTATACCATCAGTTCATTTGTTGAGTTAATTAGATTTCTCTTCAGTATAGAAGCCATGTTATTCGATCCCCTCAGTCAGTCAGCATTGTATCTCTGGCCTCTAGTTATGTGAATGGAACAATAATGAGTGTCTTGGCTACAAGTGGGTGTTCAGGCTGGTGATGCTCTTTGTTAAGGTGTCTGATGAATGTTTGAAAATACATGAGTTTCAAGAGCTTAATACTGTGTAAGTGCAGGACACAGACTGATCAGGTGAATCCAGGGGAAAGCTATGATCCCTTATTGATGTCACTTGTTAAATCCACTTCATTCAGTGTAGATGAAGGGGAGGAGACAGGTTAAAGGATTTTTAAGCCTTGAGACAATTGAGACATGGATTGTGTGGCATTCAGAAGGTGAATGGGCAAGTCAAAATATTTAAGTGCCTTTGAACAGGGCATGGTAGTAGGAGCCAAGCGCACCGGTTTGTGTCAAGAACTGCAATGCTGCTGGGTTTTTCACACTCAAAAGTTTCCTGTGTGTATCAAGAATGGTCCACCACCCAAAGGACATCCAGCCAACTTGACACGACTGGGGGAATCCCTGTGGAATGCTTTTGACAACTTGTAGAGCAATGCCCTGACGAATTGAGGCTGTTCTGAGGGCAAGAGAGGGAGGGGGGTGCAACTCAATATTAGGAAGTTGTTCCTAATGTTTGGTATAGCCAGTGTATATTTCATTGTGTAAGAGCTCAGTCTCTCAGCAGACATAAACAGAATGTTCTTCTCCCTGTCACATTCTCAATCTCCTTTCTGCTCTTCCTACGACTGTCTTGTTTCTGAACCTCTCCTTGTTGTTTTCTTAAGAATATGCCATAATACATTTCCCCTGTGATTGTGAATAAGTCGTGGACTTAACTGAAACCTTTGTAGGGTGGAATTAGCCTTCTATTTTAGCAATCACCATTTTATATTTCTTTGAAAACAGAAGTAACATTGGTTCTATTATAAAACACCTGTACTCAAATACATGGCACAATGTAATTACATAGGCTATTCCCTTATAGTTATTCCATAATAGATATGTAATGTCAAGTGTTGCATGTTGAGTGTTCAACAAGGATAAACCTGTCTCTAGAAATGGGGAAAAGAGACAGGCGCTGGGTGATTGAATGGAAAATGGAGATGCTGTTGGAAGAGACACTCCAGTGTGGATCTCTTTTAATGGAGGCGTATGAATGGGAAATGCGGCTAGATTGCTGCCCTATTGAAAAGCCCCTTCACATTCATTGCGCCCTTTGACACTGTGGTACGTATCAGATGCCGAGCGTTTATTTCAAAACAACATGTTCTCTCATAAAAGTGGCAATCTTGCTCTAGCGGCATGAAGGTTTTAGCGCACTGAGTAACAGCACCTGAAATCACACAGACACAAATGGGCCCATCCATGAATGATGGAGGCAGTCCAAGTAAAAGCACACGGCACAAAGACAGGCAGGCTGCACTCTCTCTCTAATGATATAATTTCCCTTCCTCCATTCCTGGTAAACAACCACCACTCTCATCTGCTGTATAGGACTCTTTGATGGGGAATACAATAGTCTTTGCTGTTGTATCATGGTGGGATCATCCAGATCCGTTCCATGTCCATGGGTACGTTGTGTTTCAGTGGTCCTAGCCTGGTTTATAGAGTTAATATAAATGCCTAGCTAGGAACCAGCCAGACTACCATTAACCTGAGCAGCAATGTGTGTGGAGGCCTGTGGAACAGCTGCCATGTGTTCCAGTATTTCGCCATGGGCTTCGCAGGGACTCTTTAGTCTGGCCTTGCCCAGCCCTGATAAAGCCCACACTTATCACACATGATTGAATTGTTTACCTATTTGAGGCCCGCCCTCTCATCATGTGTCTTATCCCTGACTGATGTGTTCTCGTTCTCTCTCCCTCTCTATCTCTCTCTACCTTTCTTTTTCTTTCTTTCTTTCTTTCTTTCTTTCTTTCTTTCTTTCTTTCTTTCTTTCTTTCTTTCTTTCTTTCTTTCTTTCTTTCTTTCTTTCTTTCTTTCTTTGTCTCTCTGTCTCTCTGTCTCTCTGTCTCTCTCTCTGTCTCTCTGTCTCTCTGTCTCTCTCTCTGTGTCTCTGTCTCTGTGTCTCTGTCTCTGTCTCTCTCTTCACTTTATATTTATATACATGTGTATGTATAAACCATCACTGTAAAACGACAATACCCTGTCATCATTCTTACAGCCACCCAGATGCTTGATGTAGGAGGTTGATATGCTGATAGGATCCGAGGCCTAGGCGAGTTCCATTTTTCATTTGAAGCAGCCAGTCAGAGACTCTTAGTCATTGTACTTGATAAGGGCACTGTGGCATGGTTCGGCTTGGCCAGGTAAAGGACTCCTACAGGTCCCCGTTTAACATGGTGAACAAAAGCCCAGAGTGAATATCCCACCCCACCTCATTCAGCTCTGTAGTGGGACCTACTGCTGTGAATGGATGAGGTTATAGAGTGATTGCTGTACTATGCATCCCTGGTTTCACTCTACAGTCCTCTTAACCCTTCCTCTTAGCCAGGAAGCTAGCAAAGTTCCATCTGGTTTTTCAAGGTTTAAGGACACATTTACAGGCAAGGGAAAACTGTTTTTGTATTGAGTTTTCCATTGGTGTTTATCACCCCATGTTATCATGATTGATATTTTTTTTTTTTTTTTTTTTCAACGTCTATCTGAATCTCTTCAGTTGTCAGGGCCCATAATTCAGGTAGAACACTGAATTGAACAAATGTTTCTATTTCTAAACCATTTTTAGATTAGGTCCACTCAACAAAGTTATTTTTTCAACGAATTTCACGCGAGCGAGCTGGGGAGGAGCATGGGACGGAAGCAGTCTTTCCCCAATGAAAGCAGTGTGCAGCCAAGCCTGATGTCAAGCAATAATGACACACATAGTTACAATGTTTATTTTTTTTCTATAACTGGATTACATCTCCCATCCAAATTTTGTGAATGACATTACATATACAGTATATATATACACTGAGTGTACCAAACATTAGGAACACCTGCACTTTCCATGACAGACTGAACAGGTGAATGCTATGATCACCTATTAAATCCATTTCAATTAGTGTAGTTGAAGGGGAGAAGATTGTGTATGTGTGCCATAAATGAGAATGTGTTCCCAACTTGCCTACCTGGTTAAATAAAGGTGAAATAAATAAATTAAAATAAATAAAAAGAGGTGAATGGGAAAGTAAAAGATGAATATCCCTTTGAGCATGGTGTAGTTATTAATTACACTTTGGAGGGTGTATCAATGCACCCAGTCACTACAAAGATACAGGTGTCCTTCCTAACTCATTTGCCGGAGAGGAAGGAAACTGCTCAGGGATTTCATCATGAGTCCTATGGTGATTTTTAAACAGTTACAGAGTTGAATGGTTGTGATATGAAAACACTGAGGATGTATCAATGACGTTGTAGTTACTCCACAATACTAACCTAAATGACAGAGTGAAAAGGAGGCCTGTACAGAAAAAAAATATTCCAAAACATGCCTCCTGTTTGCAACAAGACACGTAAGTAATACTGCAAAAAAATTGGCAAAGAAATGAACTTTTTGTCCTGAATACAAAGCATTATCTTTGGGGCAATCCAATACAACACATCACTGAGTACCACTTTGTAACGGTGTTCGTCTGTCGAAAGAGAGTCGGACCAAAATGCGGCGTGGTAGTTACTCATGTTCTTTAATGAAAAAACAACGATACATGAAATAACTAATAAATACAAAAACAACAAACGGAACGTGAAAACCTATACAGCCTGTCTGGTGAACACTAACATGGAGACAGGAACAATCACCCACAAAATACACAGTGAAACCCCGGCTACCTAAATATGGTTCCCAATCAGAGACAACGAGAATCACCTGACTCTGATTGAGAACCGCCTCAGGCAGCCAAACCTATGCTACACCCCTACTCAGCCGCAATCCCAATGCCTACAAAACCCCAATACGAAACACAACAAAATAAACCCATGTCACACCCTGGCCTGACCGAATATATAACGAAAACACAAAATACTATGACCAAGGCGTGACAGAACCCCCCCCCCAAGGTGCGGACTCCCGGACGCACCTCAAAACCATAGGGAGGGTTCGGGTGGGCGTCTGTCCATGGTGGCGGCTCCGGCTCGGGACGTGGACTCCAATCCATTAATGTCATAGTTCCTCCCCTTCGCGTCCTGGGATAATCCACCCTCGCCGCCGACCATGGCCTAATAGTCCTCACCCAGAACCCCACGGGACTGAGGGGCAGCTCAGGACTGAGGGGCAGCTCGGGACTGAGGCAGCTCGGGACTGAGGGGAAGCTCGGGACTGAGGGGAAGCTCGGGACTGAGGGGAATCTCGGGACTGAGGGGAATCTCGGAACTGAGGGGCAGCTCGGGACTGAGGGGCAGCTCGGGACTGAGGGGCAGCTCGGGACTGAGGGGAAGCTCGGAACTGAGGGGCAGCCCGGGACTGAGGGGAAGCCCGGGACTGAGGGGAAGCCCGGGACTAAGGGGAAGCCCAGTACTGAGAGGAAGCCCAGTACTGAGAGGAAGCCCAGTACCAAGATGAAGCTCAGGCAGGTAGTTGGCTCCGGCAGATCCTGGCTGGCTGGCGGATCTGGAAGAATCTGGTTGACTGGCAGATCTGGAAGATCATGGCTGACTGGCGGATCTAGCTGCTCTGGCTGCTCCATGTAGACTGGCAGCTCTGGCTGCTCCATGCAGACTGGCAGCTCTGGCTGCTCCATGCAGATTGGCAGCTCTGGCTGCTCCATGCAGATTGGCTGCTCTGGCTGCTCCATGCAGATTGACAGCTCAGGCTGCTCCATGCAGACTGACAGCTCTGGCTGCTCCATGCAGACTGGCAGCTCTGGCTGCTCCATGCAGACTGGCAGCTCTGGCTGCTCTATGCAGACTGGCAGCTCTGGCTGCTCCATGCAGACTGACAGCTCAGGCTGCTCCATGCAGACTGACAGCTCTGGCTGCTCCATGCAGGCTGACAGCTCAGGCTGCTCCATGCAGACTGACAGCTCTGGCTGCTCCATGCAGGCTGACAGCTCTGGCTGCTCCATGCAGTCTGGCAGCTCTGGCTGCTCCGAACAGGCAGGAGGCTCCGGCAGCGCTGTAGAGGAGGAAGGCTCTGGAAGTGCTGAACAGGCGGGAGACTCCGACAGCGCAGGAGAGGAGGAAAACGCTGGCTGCGCTGAACAGGCGAGGCGCACTGAAGGCCTGGTGCGTGGTGCTGGAACTGGTGGTACTGGATCGAGGACACGCACAGGAAGCCTGGTGCGGGGAGCTGCCACCGGAGGACTGGTGTGTGAAGGTGGCACAGGATGGACTGGACCGTGAAGGTGTACTGGAGAGCCTGAGAGCAGGACTGGCACAGGACATGCAAGGCTAGGTAGGTAGGTACACAGGAGGCCTAGTGCGTGAGGCTGGCACATTTTTCACCAGCCGACTAACACGCACCTCAGGACGAGTATGGAGCGCTGACCCAGGTGCCATCAAATCCCCGACACGCTCTTGTACCTAAAGCACCAAGCTAGCAACTCCCTCATTACTCTCCACTCCACTTCCCCCATTAACTCCTTCACAGTCTCTGCTTCGCTCACCTCTAACACCGGCTCTGGTTCTGGTCTCCTCCTTGGCTCCTCGCGATTAACAAGGAGAGTTGGCTCAGGTCTATCTCCTGACTCTGCCACTCTCCTCTGAGCCCCCCAATACATTTTTGGGGCTGACTTCTGCGCCGTCGTGATTGTCTCTCCAACTCCATTCTCCTATAGCCCTCTTCGCACTGCTCCAGCGAATCCCAGGCGGGCTCCGGCACTCTCTCTGGGTCGACCGCCCACCTGTCTATTTCCTCCCACGTCGTATACTCCATACTTCTGCTGTCCATAACGTCCTCCCTTCGCTGCTCCTGCTGTCGCTGCCTGTTACCACGCCACTCGGTCCATGTGTGGTGGGTGATTCTGTAACGCCGTTCGTCTGTCGAAAGAGAGTCGGACCAAAATGCGGTGTGGTAGTTACTCATGTTCTTTAATGAAAAAACAATGATACATGAAATAACTAATAAATACAAAAACAACAAACGGAACGTGAAAACCTATACAGCCTGTCTGGTGAACACTAACACGGAGACAGGAACAATCACCCACAAAATACACAGTGAAACCCTGTCTACCTAAATATGGTTCCCAATCAGAGACAATGAGAATCACCTGACTCTGATTGAGAACCGCCTCAGGCAGCCAAACCTATGCTACACCCCTACTCAGCCGCAATCCCAATGCCTACAAAACCCCAATACGAAACACAACAAAATAAACCCATGTCACACCCTGGCCTGACCAAATATATAACGAAAACACAAAATACTATGACCAAGGCGTGACACACTTTCATATTTTCAAGCTTGGTGGTGGCTGCATCATATTATGGGTATGCTTGTAATCGTTAAGGACTAGAGAGTTTTTTTAGGATAAAAATAAATGAAATAGAGCTAAGCAGAGACAAAATCCTAGATGAAAACCTTGTTCAGACACTGGGAGACAAATTCACCTTTCAGCAGGACAATAGCCTAAAACACAAGGCCAAATCTACATAGAAGTTGCTTACCAAGATGACATTGGATGTTCCTGAGTGGCCTAGTTACCGCTTTGACTTAAATCGACTTGAAAATCTATGGCAAGACATGAAAATGGCTTTCTAGCAATGATCAACAATCAACTTAACAGAGCTTGAAGAATTTGAAAAATAATAATGGGCAAATATTGTATAATCCTGGGGCCCTGTTTATTAATGCTGCGTAAAAACTATTCTAAAATACTACATACGAACGGAATTGATATTTATCACACAATCCTACAAGCGTCATACGCACACCGTTAGGAGATAACCATTGATAAATACCAGTTCTCAGCCTCAGTGCTTGTGCACAACCTTGGCTATTTGCATTTCAAAACACCACTATTTAACCATATGTGGTCAAAATCAAGTCTTGAAAGCCTGTGGGGATTATACAACGCTGTACCATGAAATACAACGGCGCAACCAAAAAAAGCTATGAAAAAACAGATATTCTGAGACTGAAATAGAGGTGCTAGTGTGAGAAGTTGGCTCACTCAAGTGTGGCTTGACCAGTAAAAATGTAAAACCTAGCTACAAAGACAGGACCATTAGGACAATTCAAATTGCTTTAGCAATGGCAAATATACTTCAAATGAGTAGGCAACACTCACCAATAAGCCATCCATGCGATGGTGTATGGAAATTATATACAGTTCGTTTTGCTGATGATTGCATCCAAAACGTTGGGTCATCAAGGGATCTGAGATGCCGATTGGCTCCCGCTGAAAAAACCAGAGGGTGGATAGCACTTGGATGTACAACGGAATGGCATGTGTTTCCCTTTCTTAAGCAGGTCTTCAATCTTCCCAAAAATCCTATATGATCGGTTTTGGGGAAAGATGTCTAATGAGCCAATCTGTACTTTCTGCAAAAAAGTCCCACCTGTCCCTAAAAATGCACTCTCTGTGAAATGCAGCATGTGCCAAATCCTCCAACAGAGCAAGGTCAGCCATCTCTCACTCCATTTCCCATTGTCTTTTATAGTATTTCAACAATTGTTTCATATTTATTTGCCTCTTATTGAACAAATTACTGTACTTTAAATGGAATATTATTGTAACTAATGCACTGATGTGGTCAGATATAGTTGAAGTCGGAAGTTTACATACACCTTAGCCAAATACATTTAAACTCAGTTTTTCACAATTCCTGATGTTTAATCCCAGTTAAAAGTCACTGTCTTAGGTCAGTTAGGATCACACTGTATTTTAATAATGTGAAATGTCAGAATAATAGTGGAGAGAATGATTTATTTCAGCTATTATTTCTTTCATCACATACCCAGTGGGTCAGAAGTTTACATACACTCAATTCGTATTTGGTAGCATTGCCCTTAAATTGTTTAACTTGGGTCAAATGTTTTGGGTAGCCTTCCACAAGCTTCCCACAATAAGTTGGGGGAATTTTGGCCCATTCCTCCTGACAGAGCTGGTGTAACTGAGTCAGGTTTGTAGGCCTCCTTGCTCGCACACGCCTTTTCAGTTCTGCCCACAAAGTTTCTATGGGATTGAGGTCAGGGCTTTGTGATGGCCACTCCAATACCTTGACTTTGTTGTCCTTAAGCCATTTTGCCACAACTTTGGAAGTATGCTTGGGGTCATTGTTCATTTGGAAGACCCATTTGTGACCAGGCTTTAACTTCCTGACTGATGTCTTGAGATAATGCTTCAATATAACCACATAATTGTCCTCCCCCATGATGCCATCTATTTTGTGAAGTGCACCAGTCCCTTCTGCAGCAAAGCACCCCCACAACATGATGCTACCATCCCTGTGCTTCACGGTTGGGATGGTGTTCTTTGGCTTGTAAGCCTCCCCCTTTGCCCTCCAAACATAACGATGGTCTTTATGGCCAAACAGTTCTATTTTTGTTTCATCAGACCAGAGGACATTTCTCCAAAAAGTACGACCTTTGTCCCCATGTGCAGTTGCAAACCATCGTCTGGCTTTTTTATGGCGGTTTTGGAGCAGTGGCTTCTTCCTTGCTGAGCGGCCTTTCAGGTTATGTCGATATAGGACTTGTTTTACTGTGGATATAGATACTTTTGTACCCGTTTCCTCCAGCATGTTAACAAGGTCCTTTGCTGTTGTTCTGGGATTGATTTGCACATTTTGCACCAAAGTACGTTCATCTCTAGGAGACAGAATGCGTCTCCTTCCTGAGTGGTATGACGGCTGCGTGGTGCCATGGTGTTTATACTTGCGTACTATTGTTTATACAGATGAACGTGGTACCTTCAGGCGTTTTGGAAATTGCTCCGAAGGATGAACCAGACTTGTGGAGGTCTACAATTTTTTTTCTGATGTCTTGGCTGATTTCTTTTGATTTTCCCATGATGTCAATCAAATATGTACTGAGTTTGAAGGTAGGCCTTGAATTACATCCACAGGTACACCTCCAATTGACTCAAATTATGTAAATTAGCCTATCAGAAGCTTCTAAAGCATGACATAATTTTCTGGAATTTTCCAAGCTGTTTAACGGCACAGTCAACTTAGTGTATGTAAACTTCTGACCCACTGGAATTGTGATACAGTGAATATAAGTTAAATTTAAGTGAAATAATCTGTCTGTAAACAATTGTTGGAAAAATTACTTGTGTCATGCACAAAGTAGATGTCCTGACATACTTGCCAAAACTATAGTTTGTTAACAAGAAATTTGTGGAGTGGTTGAAAAACGAGTTTTAATGACTTCAACTGTGTGAAAGGCCTATAGCCTGTCAAGATATGTTGCATGCATTCACAATTGAAATACAAAGTAGAAAAATGATTTCATTCATGTAAGAATGTAAAGAAATGAACATGCAGTATATGTTCCCATTCACTATGTTACGCTTGACAACAGTTCACTTCTTACAGAATTTGGCACTGTGCGTACGCATAGTCATGGCTGTACATTTACGCACACTTTCAAGCAAACGTTTATATTGATAAATCTCAGACTTTGCATGGAAATGATCCCATGCATGGTTTACGTACAGATTTGTGCCTACAAATGATTGATAAATGAGGCCCCAGGTGTGCAACGCTCTTAGAGACTAAACCCAAAAGACTCACAGCTGTTATCAATAAATTATCAAACATTTCTAAAAATATATTTTCACTTTGTCATTGTGGGGTATTGTGTGTAGATGGGTGAGAAACAAATATATTGAATCCATTTTGAATTCAGGCTGTAACACGACAAAATGTGGAATAAGTCATGGGGTATGAATACTTTCTGAAGGCACTATATACACTAGTTGTGTATTATGGAGACAGAGTTCATGCCCACTATTCATGCAGTCAGATTGACCGAAGAAAGGCCAATGATATTTTCCACCAAATTGGGCATAGATGTACCCCATCTCTCATTGTGTGTGTTTGGGTCTTATCCTTGACTGCATTGGACCCCTCTCGGAGCAGAGTACATATCCCAGACCACCCACACTCTCACGCTTGACGAACCAGAGACAAAAAGTGCCAGGGGGTGAACACGTCCACTGGCTGCATTTTGCATGCACCACCTACCTGAGTAGAGTGGTTTGATACCCACACACGCACATCTCTAATGAGTGTGGGCCTGAAATACACACCATCCCTGGGGGAGCCCGGCACTCTGTTATGTTAACTATTGCATGCAATCCCCACTAAAGTAGTGTAAGCAGAAAGTTGAATTATTCACACTGAGTAATTAAGAGTGTCTTGTACTTCCTCCATAATTCATTGGCGTTAAAGGCCTGGTGTGTTTTTGTGTGGTAAACAGAGCTGGCGTATGATGTGGCGAGAGATGAGGCAACATGACGGTTGTGCCCAGAATGGCCATGTTCTCTCATTTAGCCTGCGGGCAGCTAGGGTGACAGAGGGTGGTGTGGGAGGAGGGGGTGGTGGTTAGGGTTAGTCTGCTTCACCTGGTCTGGTAACTTACCCCTCCCCCACCTCTGTCCTAACTCCCACCCCTATGTCCATTTCATGAGAGGACCTATGCAATAACTATGTCCCCATCTGAATTTAAAATGGATTACATTTAGATTTTTTCCTCACTGGCCCACACACAATACCCCATAATGTCAAAGAGGAATTATGTTTTTTTTTTATTTAAAAACATTTATAAAAAATGAAAATCTGAAATATCTTGAGTCAAAAAGCAAGCATAAATAAGTTCAGGAGTAAAAATGTGCTTAACAAGTCACATAAGTTGCATGGACTCTGTGTTCAATAATAGTGTTTAACATTATTTTTGAATGACTACCTCACCTCTATACATCACATATACAAGTTCAAATTCAATACAACACATTACTGAGTACCACTCTGCATATTTTCAAGCATAGTGGTGGCTGTATCATGTTATGGGTATGCTGGTAATCATTAAAGACTGGAGAGTTTTTCAGGATAAAAAAAATACATGGAATGGAGCACAGCAAAATCCTAGTGGAAAACCTGGTTCAGTCTGTTTTCCACCAGACTCTGGGAGATTAAGTCAAAACTAGGAGGGTGAGAAAAAGAGAGACTTGGAAAAGCATGAGCTAAGAACAAAAACCCTGGTTGAAAACTGGCAACAGACAAACAGAGAACACAGGTATAAATACACAGGAGATAATGGGGAAGATGGACAACACCTGGAGGGGTGTGGGGACAATCACAAAGAAAGGTGAAACAGATCAGGGTGTGACACAGGGGTGTGAATGCTTATGGAAATGAGATATTTCCGTATTTCATTTTCAACACATTTAGAAACATTTCTAAAAACATGTTTTCACTGTCATTATGTGGTATTGTCTGTAGATGGGTGGAAAAAACAGCTAAATTCAGGCTGTAACACAACAACATGTGGAATAAGTCAAGGGGTATGAATACTTTCTAAAGGCACTGTATTATGTTGAGTACATTCTCTAAACATAATGTCAATATAATGTTCTGAGAAGGTTACAAGCCAAGCATGCATTATTTCCATTGTACAATGTATCGAATAGACTTCAGTTAGATGATACATGAGCCTGTTTTATTCGATTAGACAAGGCATGGAAATATTCATATAAATGATCTTCATATTGCATAACTTCTAGTGATTAGACCATGATGGTGTTTGTTATAGAATTTGCAAAAGGGTCCTGGTAATTTGGATAAAAGTCTTAATTGGCGTGTGATAGATTGACTGGGCTCAGAGTTTAGACGGAAGGCGGCAGACGATTGCAAGGCTTTAGAGAGGCTATTGATTGTACATACTTACAAACGCTCCCACCCAAACTAAGAGGAGGGCTTAAAAGTGCAAGGCAAATTAGTCACGACTTGTCAATCATTTACACTAAGATGTATGCTGAGGGATTGGCTGCTTCAACTCCAGACTGCTCCTTTTAATGGAAAAGAGAAAAGGCTGAATTCAGAGGAATCTTTATAGATCTGTCTTTTTACTACAACCCCCTCTGTTCAGAGACAAATGGGATTAGCTCAACTAATTGAACTTTTTAAATGACTCTGGATCTGAGCACTATGTCATCAGTCTCTAAGTGGTTATTGGACCAGAATGAGGTAAAAGGGACATTCTGTGTTGTGAGATTCTTCAACTGTACGACACACATACCGACACGTACACATACCGTGTAATATGCTCAGCTGTGGCTAGAACTAGTGAGAAACTGCCCTTTTGGAGAAAGCTCAGAGAATATTATCAGTAACATTTCTCTGTGTAACTGCTTATGTCTACTGGAGAGTAGAGAGCTGCAGTACGTGGGAGCTCTCAGTGCTCTGATTCCATCTGTCAGGTTCCTGAACCGCCGGCCCACCAGGCCGACCCCTCCCCCACACAGCCTACTGCTCTATACAACACAAGAAGTCATCCCAGAGCCGTTTAAAAGGTCAGCAGGACTACACTACAGCCTGCTTTGACATTTGATTGGCAGAGGTAAATATCTTCGAGTGGTTGAGATAGGCTGAGTCCTCGTGCACTACTTCAAAGAGCAATGTGAATGGGAGATACGCTGGGTTGCTTCCTCCGGGTGAACTCCTATTCACTGGGTCTTCTTTTAACAGGGCTTTACCGAAGCTGTATAGACCTTTTGGGTTATTATTAGTCTCTCACTACAGACTACCATTCATTGTCTCTGACAGCATCCTGTTTGATATGTAGATATATGCTGGCCGGTCAAATTGCTAGTTATGTTTATGTGAAGGTGGACAACCTTGAGAGGTTCGTGTGTACGTGCGTTTGTGCGAATAGTTTAAATTATTCATCTGGTGTGGGTGTGTATTGTGTTGTGACCTCAACAAGGACAGGAGGGCACAATGGTGGGTCATCTGGGCCCTGCCAACTGCCAGTCCCTTCCCCTCCGCCTCTCCAGCCCGCTCCCTCTGGCCACCGCCTTGTGTGCAGCGTGCTCTGGCGGATAAAGGCGCTCGTTAAAGGCCATAACTTATCTCACGTTTGAAGCTAATGGGAGGAATACTGGCCGCAGTGAAAAATAAATGACATTTCTCCCCCCTCTCTCTCCCTGCCCTCCTAACCTGCAGCGTAATATAGCAGCGGTGAGGGTATGCATTACAGATCTGAGGCCTTAGAATTTATCTGTGCTGCACTACGCTGACTGATGCATTTGAAAATAATGTACTGGAGCCGGAGCATAACAGGGACCCCGTAACTAATGGAGAGCTCTCGCCCCGTGGCCGCCACTGTATATCATTCAGCTGTACTACCTCATCAAGCCCCGGCCCTGCACACAGTGCAATATATCCCCTCTCCGTCCTTCCTTCTTTCTCTCTCTTTAATTGTCATTCTCTCTCATGATGCCTTCTTACTAATTAATACAAAAGCCTACCTTCATAATGTGCCGTCGTTGCTCTCGGTGAACGAGGAGCCGTATTAACCGTTCAGATTGATGCACCAAAGTCTACTCTGAACGCCATCGTTGTGTTTCCTTCATAATAACTGAGATGTTTTGAGGCCTAGTTACCGAGTCATTTTCATTTGACCAATCAGATATCAGAGCATAAGACATACTGTATCTGCAGCATTAAAACAAGTTTCACATTGTTTTGCCTTGTGAAATGCCTTTCTTGTTTGATCTTTCCCGACAATGCGATAGTCAATGTCAGTAGTACTATCATTTTTTTTTAAATAAAAAAGTGAAGTAGAACAAAAACACACAATAAATATAAATAAGAGACCACAAGAAAGTAAGTAAGCTACTGTATATACAGGGTCGGTTCCAGGGTCAGTGCCAATACCATATTTACAATGTGCAGGGATCCTGGAGTGGTAGGTTTAGATATGTATAGGGGTAAGGTGACTAGGAAACAGGATATAGGATAAATGTACAGTGGCAAGGGTTGTTCTCTATAATGGTTGAATATGTAAAAACATTTGAAAGATTGGTGGAGTGGGCCAGATCAGAGTAGATAAACAGGTTGAATATGTAAAAACATTTGAAAGATTGGTGGAGTGGGCCAGATCAGAGTAGATAAACAGGTTGAATATGTAAAAACATTTGAAAAACAGAGTAGATAAACAGGTTGAATATGTAAAAACATTTGAAAGACTGGTGAAAGGAGTGGGCCAGATCAGAGTAGATAAACAGGTTGAATATGTAAAAACATTTGAAATACTGGTGGAGTGGGCCAGATCAGAGTAGATAAACAGGTTGAATATGTAAAAACATTTGAAAGATTGGTGGAGATAAACAGGGGTAAAAACAGATCAGAGTAGATAAACAGGTTGAATATGTAAAAACATTTGTAAGATTGGTGGAGTGGGCCAGATCAGAGTAGATAAACATGAATATGTAAAAAAAGATTGGTGGAGTGGGCCAGATCAGAGTAGATAAACAGGTTGAATATATTTGTAAGAAAACAGAGTAGATTTGAAATGTAAAAACATTTGAAAGATTGGTGGAGTGGGCCAGATCAGAGTAGATAAACAGGTTGAATATGTAAAAACATTTGAAACATTTCAGAGTAGATAAACAGGTTGAATATGTAAAAACATTTGTAAGATTGGTGGGCCAGATCAGAGTAGATAAACAGGTTGAATATGTAAAAACATTTGAAATACTGGTGGAGTGGGCCAGATCAGAGTAGATAAACAGGTTGAATATGTAAAAACATTTGAAAGATTGGTGGAGTGGGCCAGATCAGAGTAGATAAACAGGTTGAATATGTAAAAACATTTGAAAGAAGTGGGCCAGATCAGAGTAGATAAACAGGTTGAATATGTAAAACATTTGAAAGTAGATAAACAGGTTGAATTGTAAAAACATTTGAAATACTGGTGGAGTGGGGCAGAGTAGATAAACAGGTTGAATATGTAAAAACATTGGTGGAGTGGGCCAGATCAGAGTAGATAAACAGGTTGAATATGTAAAAACATTTTGAAAGATAGATAAACAGGTTGAATATGTAAAAACATTTGATTGGTGGTGGGCAGATCAGAGATAAACAGGTTGAATATGTAAAAACATTTGAAATACTGGTTGGGCCAGATCAGAGTAGATAAACAGGTTGAATATGTAAAAACATTTGTAAGAGAGTGGGCCAGATCAGAGTAGATAAACAGGTTGAATATGTAAAAACATTTGAAAAACATTTGATAAAAGGTTGAATTGTAAAAACATTTGGATTGGTGGGCCAGATCAGAGTAGATAAACAGGTTGAATATGTAAAAACATTTGTAAGATGGTGGGTGGGCCAGATCAGAGTAGATAAACAGGTTGAATATGTAAAAACATTTGAAAGATTGGTGGAGTGGGCCAGATCAGAGTAGATAAACAGGTTGAATATGTAAAAACATTTGAATAAGATGGGCCAGATCAGAGTAGATAAACAGGTTGAATATGTAAAAACATTTGAAAGAGAGTGGGCCAGATCAGAGTAGATAAACAGGTTGAATATGTAAAAAATAGGTTGAATATGTGAAAGAGTGGGCCAGATCAAAGATAAACAGGTTGAATATGTAAAAACATTTGTAAGATTGGTGGAGTGGGCCAGATCAGAGTAGATAAACAGGTTGAATATGTAAAAACATTTGAAAGATTGGTGGAGTGGGCCAGATCAGAGTAGATAAACAGGTTGAATATGTAAAAACATTTGAAAGATTGGTGGAGTGGGCCAGATCAGAGTAGATAAACAGGTTGAATATGTAAAAACATTTGAAAGATTGGTGGAGTGGGCCAGATCAGAGTAGATAAACAGGTTGAATATGTAAAAACATTTGAAAGATTGGTGGAGTGGGCCAGATCAGAGTAGATAAACAGGTTGAATATGTAAAAACATTTGAAAGATTGGTGGAGTGGGCCAGATCAGAGTAGATAAACAGGTTGAATATTTCAGAGTAGATAAACAGGTTGAATATGTAAAAACATTTGTAAGATTGGTGGAGTGGGCCAGATCAGAGTAGATAAACAGGTTGAATATGTAAAAACATTTGAAAGATTGGTGGAGTGGGCCAGATCAGAGTAGATAAACAGGTTGAATATGTAAAAACATTTGAAAGATTGGTGGAGTGGGCCAGATCAGAGTAGATAAACAGGTTGAATATGTAAAAACATTTGAAATACTGGTGGAGTGGGCCAGATCAGAGTAGATAAACAGGTTGAATATGTAAAAACATTTGTAAGATTGGTGGAGTGGGCCAGATCAGAGTAGATAAACAGGTTGAATATGTAAAAACATTTGTAAGATTAGATAAACAGGTTGAATATGTAAAAACATTTGAAAGATTGGGCCAGATCAGAGTAGATAAACAGGTTGAATATGTAAAACATTTGTAAAGATTGGTGGTAAAAACATTTGTAAGATTGGTGGAGTGGGCCAGATCAGAGTAGATAAACAGGTTGAATATGCAGGTTGAATCACTTTTCAAGCATAATATAACTAACTGCTTGATCATTTATCTTTTAGGCCCCCTATTTCCTCTCACTCGTTTCACCTCCCTTTTCACAGCTCAGTTTTATTTAATGGTGTTTATGTTTAATAGCTGTATCAGACAGTAGCCGTTCACTGCCCTTTTCCAGCCAAATCAAGGTAAAGAAAGAGGGAAAGGCCAAATGAATTCCGTCCAGCAAGAGGTCAGAGAGACAGACAGAGAGTACATAGCAATGCCTTTTCCCCAGTAGGCAGTGGGAGATACGATGCTAATAAGATCAGAAGAGAAGAGAAGAGGAGAGGCCGCACCCCCGGGACGACCATAAAGAGTTTCAGTATATTTTTAAAAAGATAACACCCTGAAAAAATGATGATGTCTGCTTTGAAATGCATTAATAATCAGGAGTGGACTGTTTTGTTCTAGGATATGAAATAGGATTGAAATCCCCTAGTCTTGGGGAGGGCAGGACTAGGCGAGAGAGGGGGGTAGTGGTGGGGAGTTAGGGGCCTTAGAGCGAGTTAAAGAAAGGCAGAGGGTGGAATAAGAAGTGTGTTGTTGTGAGCGAGGTTGAGGAGGCCTCTTCCTTCCTGCTCTCCTTCCGTCTTACTTTCCGTCCAGGTGCACAGGGCAGGGGGAAGAGAAGACAGGAAGAGGCTCTCATTATTTCTGGTTTCCGTTTTCTCTTAATGGAATGCTCTGGATAGTAGTGGGTATTTGAACCATCAGCGTGTTTCCCATGTTCCTCTCTCCGTGATCACGCCTGTTCTAAATAAAAAATGCCTCTGACTCACTCTTAGGAAGAGAGGAGGAATATGAGGAATATTTGAACAGTTATGGCCTATGTTAGAGCATGATGAAAAAGACTTCAAATGCTTTGTCTTTCTCTCCCCTTCTATCCTAATCGGAAATTCATAGAATAACTAATGAAATGAAACCTGTAGGAAGTGTGCCATTTCCCCCCCTTCTTATATAATCAGAACATTTTGGTGTTGGCTGAGTTTATACTACAGTAGAATCCTTAAGTGGAGGAAATCTGTATTATTAAATTGTAATATAATTATAATACTTTGTAATTGGAAAATGCATTGCGGTGTATAATAAAAGACTGTGTGGTGGTCAAGTGCCGTCTCAAGCAGATTCCCCGCCCCATTGATGTATGAAGGTCAGACGTCAGCATTCCCGCTGCCTAATCTCTCTGTATATACATATAGGCAACGGCTCTGGGCTGTTTCCATACTGAAGACCTGGCCCACTGTCTACCATAGGGGAAATACCTGTTTGTCTGTAGGACTAGTACTTTATATGGAGACGGCCCGAGGTCCCTATAGTTGGTTGGTTGGATTGACTGAGTGATTGATGTAAATAATAGATTGCCTCATCCATCCTCCAGTAGTTGTGAGGATCCAGGGAGAGAGCTCCAGGGCTCGGCCATGTGTTGATGTCACTGAGAGGCAAGCAGGCAGGACGCCCGGACAGACTGGGATTTCATTGTGACTGAGCATGTGCGGCTGGCTGGTGGTTTCAGTGTTGTGACAGGCCAAGCTGAGGCAGGCGGGTGGTCAGCCCAGGGGAAGCGGTCGATCAGGTCGGTCAGACCTATTTTCTGACTGACTTCCTCTGTGAGGGGGAGATGGGCCGTGTGAGGTGCAACTGACCAGGACAGAGAAGGTGACCCTGGGGCGGAGTATAGGTACTGTAGGCAGAGCAGCAGGTCAGAACTGAGCCACTGACCAGGACAGAGAAGGTGACCCTGGGGAGGGAGTATAGGTACTGTAGGCAGAGCAGCAGGTCAGAACTGGGCCACTGACCAGGACAGAGAAGGTGACCCTGGGGAGGGAGTATAGGTACTGTAGGCAGAGCAGCAGGTCAGAACTGAGCCACTGACCAGGACAGAGAAGGTGACCCTGGGGAGGGAGTATAGGTACTGTAGGCAGAGCAGCAGGTCAGAACTGGGCCACTGACCAGGACAGAGAAGGTGACCCTGGGGCGGAGTATAGGTACTGTAGGCAGAGCAGCAGGTCAGAACTGGGCCACTGACCAGGACAGAGAAGGTGACCCTGGGGCGGAGTATAGGTACTGTAGGCAGAGCAGCAGGTCAGAACTGAGCCACTGACCAGGACAGAGAAGGTGACCCTGGGGAGGGAGTATAGGTACTGTAGGCAGAGCAGCAGGTCAGAACTGGGCCACTGACCAGGACAGAGAAGGTGACCCTGGGGAGGGAGTATAGGTACTGTAGGCAGAGCAGCAGGTCAGAACTGAGCCACTGACCAGGACAGAGAAGGTGACCCTGGGGAGGGAGTATAGGTACTGTAGGCAGAGCAGCAGGTCAGAACTGGGCCACTGACCAGGACAGAGAAGGTGACCCTGGGGAGGGAGTATAGGTACTGTAGGCAGAGCAGCAGGTCAGAACTGGGCCACTGACCAGGACAGAGAAGGTGACCCTGCGGAGGGAGTATAGGTACTGTAGGCAGAGCAGCAGGTCAGAACTGGGCCACTGACCAGGACAGAGAAGGTGACCCTGGGGAGGGAGTATAGGTACTGTAGGCAGAGCAGCAGGTCAGAACTGAGCCACTGACCAGGACAGAGAAGGTGACCCTGGGGAGGGAGTATAGGTACTGTAGGCAGAGCAGCAGGTCAGAACTGAGCCACTGACCAGTATGTCCACCTAGAGTTGAGATGGAGCTTTTCGTAAGCCCATCGTCACTCTGTGTTTGACTCTGTCTGGACACAGGCCTGGTTCTGTTTCAACCCCACACTGAAACCCCTTCAGCAGCAGCCCAATGGTTGAATTTCAGTTAGTAATGGCTCTAAAGCACTCTTCACTGGGCTGGGAACCTGGCACTCTCACTAAGCAAACAGTAGATGGGCTCTGCTCTACTCTTCTCTTCCCTGCCTGAATAGTCCTCTCTCATGGCAGTGTGATCCAGCCAGCCAGGCCCACCTAAAGCGCTGTAATGGCTGTGTGTGAAAAGGGTTTGCTGGGAATGGTTTTAAACGGTGGAGAGCTCTGAAGAGGCCGCCGGTCGGAAAGATATCACCTAACAGCCTGCCGTTAAAAGGTTGACTGTGCTGCGCTGGAATGGAGGTGTCCTATTGTCGGCCCAATTTCAGCTAATCAACCACGCCTGATTGTTTGCTGAAGTGCACATTTGGGGTGGACATTCATTAGCCCTCCACTGGAGGTTTTATACCATGATTTCTTTTATTTTGGTCTTTTTCAACTGTTTATTTTTTATTTTTTTACATGGGCTATCATTTATAATTTCCCCAAGCTACTGAATCTCATCTACTCTGTCTTAATTTAGACCGTCCTCCCAACATCAGAGTGCATATCCTATTTTTTGGGGACGCTTACAAATAATATAATAATAATAATATATGCCATTTAGCTGACGCTTTTATCCAAAGCGACTTACAGTCATGTGTGCATACATTCTACGTATGGGTGGTCCCGGGAATCGAACCCACTACCCTGGCGTTACAAGCGCCATGCTCTACCAACTGAGCCACAGAAGGACCACTAACATGGAGCATCTCAATGTGAAAGCATTATCCAAATTGCAATTGGTAAATGTTGCTCTAGATTTTTTTTTGTACCTCATCTGCAACAGCCTCAGTACCCAGACACAGACTGTCTGCCCCCCCTCCCCCCTGGCCTGTGCTTTGATGTGGGTTATCAGTGAGCCCCATCGCCCCCGCCACCCTCCCAGCCCCTCCGTGTCAGCACCTTTTGATGTAGCCTATGTGCACTTCCAAATATCATTTTTAATAAGGAGTCATTATCATTTAGATTTCTTGCTGAATGAGTAGAGTGACCTCTGGTATTTATCTGGTGGGGGGGTGGGGGGGGGAGGTCATGGTGGTGATGTGTGTATGGTGCTGTGGTGGTGGCAGGCAGACAGATATGGCTCATTGACATTAAGCCAAAATGCGTACTATGTGCATTCTGGGAAGATTGGGTGGAAGCCACTTATATGGGGAGCTGTATACGGTAGCAGTCATTCACATCTCTTATGTGTCTGGTAATCAGAATATCTTCTCTAGCAGTTCCCTGAGCAAGTCAGTTTGGGTCTAAGCACTCTGGTCTGCATACTTGTAGTTAAATAAATCAGTAGTTATTTAGAATGTACTGTAGATGTAGCTTGTTAGAGATGCACGTGTGTAGTGGTGGGGAGACTTATTATGAAGCTCACCTTCCCTGAATAATGGCATTACAGAGCAGGTTGGGGGACTGGCCTTGGCTGTGTAAGGCAGGGAGGCTAGCAGCTGCGCCCTCACACACAAGGCTCCTCTGATTTGGCAGAGCTCACCATGGACTCCCTCCACCTCGTTGAAGGAGAGTCTCAAGAACTAATATCATCCTGTTTTTATCAGGCAGTGAGCGAGCGGAGAGAAGTCCCAGGGCCCTGACAGGACAAAGAGCCTCTCCACACGCCTCCCTCTTTAATATCTTTCTGCGGACCAGGTCGCAATTAGCATGTTAATGAAGGGATCTGAAACCTCTAAAGATCAAGACAATAGGAGTCCTTTCTGGGCGCCTGAAGATAACAAATAACCTTTAACGTAAATTACCAGATGAAATGTACAGCGTTTATCGTGTGAAATACTCATTTTTAAGAGTAATCTACGAAACGCTGGCGTTAAATCTATTTCTTTATGCTTTTGAGCCCCATGCCTGCCTCTAGCTTATTTTGGTTAATTACATTGAGGACACTTTATGCTTGTCTCTTTTAAAAACGTATTGCGGTTATCTGCATATTCTCCCTGCCCTACTTGATGTTGGTGCATGCTGGCTAAGCTGCGAGAGGATCATTTAGGAGCCCTGGTGCTCCAGCTTTGTCACAGCGGTGAGAGATCAAAGAGACCCCTAATGCTCAGATTCAGGAAGAAGAATACCAAATCACACTGGTCTCCTGGGCAGGCCTGGTGCATTGGGTCAAACTCAAGATAATGAGGAGTGTGTTACAGCCCCTTTAAAACCACACAGATGTTCACACATGTCAATGATGCAGTGGGAACCTGCTGGACTGGGGCTGATCCTGTGTAGGTGTAGAGGGTTAGTATTAGTACAGGTGGTAATGTAATAATATATGCCATTTAGCAGACGCTTTTATTCAAAGCGACTTAGTCATGCGTGCAGACATTTTACATATGGGTGGTCCTGGGAATCGAACCCACCATTTTGGCGTTGCAAGCGCCATGCTCTACCAACTGAGCTCCAGAGGTGGTAGAGGCAACAACAAGGCCTTGATGCAATGGTCCGATGTGAACGAATAAATGGGTTGAAAGGCAACCCCTGGCAGAGGGCAGGTAGAGGAGTGAGTGTCAGATGGGGTTGGGAGAGGCAACACTGCTGGGTTCAAAGCACTAGTGTGAAGATGACACTGGAAGGACTGTCCTCTACAGAGAACCCCTCATTCACTGTCAGCCAGGCCCAGGCGATACCCTGCAGCGTCAGCAGCACCCTAGCTCTCCGCATGAACTGCCCCAGGCCACATATCCAGACAGACACGGCAGACAGGCGCAGCCTCTCTCTACTTCTCTCATCTATCACTCACCTCTCCATCTCCTCCTCCCCTCCCCTCCTCTCCTCTCCCCTCCCCCTATCTCCTCTCCTCCTCATCATATCCCCATCTCTATCTCCTCTCCTCTCCTCTCCTCTCCTCTCCTCTCCTCTCCTCTCCTCCTCATCATTTCTCCTCCTCCCCATCTCTCTCCTCCCATCTCGTCTCCTCCTCCCCATCTCCTCTCCTCTTCCCAATCTCCCTCTCCTCCTCCTCCCATCTCCTCTCCTCCTCCCATCTCCTCTCCTCCTCCCTATCTCCTCTCCTCCTCCTTCCCATCTCCTCCTCCTCCTTCTCCCCATCATTTCTCCTCCTCCCATCTCTCCTTCTCCCTATCTCTTCTACTCCTCCCCATCTCTTCTTCTCCTCTCTATCTCCTCCTCCTCCCTATATCCTCTCCTCCTCACCATCTTCTCTCCTACTCCTCCTCTCCTCCTCCCCATCTCCTCTCCTCCTTCCCATCTCTTATCCTCCTCCCCATCTTCTCTCCTCTCCTCCCATCTCCTCTCCTCCTCACGATCTCCTCTCCTCTTCCTCCTCCTCCTCCTCCTCCCCATCTCCTCCTCCTCCCCATCTCCTCCTCCTCCCCATCTCCTCTCCCCTCTATCTCCTCCTCCTCCCCATCTCCTCCTCCCCATCTTCTCTCCTCCCCATCTCCTCTCCTCCTCCTCCACATCTCCTCTCTTCCTCCCCATCTTCTCTCCTCCACATCTCCTCTCCTCCTCCTCCACATCTCTCTCTTCCTCCCCATCTTCCTCCTCCCCATCTCCTCTCCTCCTCCTCCCATCTCCTCCTCCTCCCCATCTTCCTCCTCCCCATCTCCTCTCCTCCTCCTCCACATCTCCTCTCTTCCTCCCCATCTTCTCTCCTCCCCATCTCCTCTCCTCCTCCTCCACATCTCCCTCTCTTCCTCCCCATCTTCTCTCCTCCACATCTCTCCTCCTCCCTATCTTCTCTCCTCCCCATCTTCTCTCCTCCACATCTCCTCTCCTCCTCCCCATCTCTCCTCTCCTCCCAATCTCCTCTCCTCCTCACGATCTCCTCTCCTCTTCCTCCTCCTCCTCCTCCTCCCCATCTCCTCCTCCTCCCCATCTCCTCCTCCTCCCCATCTCCTCTCCCCCTATCTCCTCCTCCTCCCCATCTCTCCCCTCCCCATCTCCCTCCTCCTCCTCCACATCCTCCTCCTCCCCATCTTCTCTCCTCCCCATCTCCTCTCCTCCTCCTCCACATCTCCTCTCTTCCTCCCCATCTTCTCTCCTCCCCATCTCCCTCCTCCTCCTCCCATCTCCTCCTCCTCCCCATCTTCTCCTCCCCATCTCCTCTCCTCCTCCTCCACATCTCCTCTCTTCCTCCCCATCTTCTCTCCTCCCCATCTCCTCTCCTCCTCCTCCACATCTCTCCTCCTCCCCATCTTCTCCTCCCCATCTCCTCTCCTCCTCCTCCACATCTCCTCTCTTCCTCCCCATCTTCTCTCCTCCACATCTCCTCTCCTCCTCCCTATCTTCCTCCTCCCCATCTTTCTCCTCCACATCTCCTCTCCTCCTCCCCATCTCTCCTCCATATCTCCTCTCCTCCATATCTCCCTCCTCCCCATCTTCTCTCCTCCATATCTCTCCTCCACATCTCCTCCTCCTCCCATCTCTCCTCCCCATCTTCTCTCCTCCACATCTCCTCTCCTCCTCCCCATCTTCTCTCCTCCATATCTCCTCTCCTCCTCCACATCTCCCCTCCTCCCCATCTTCTCTCCTCTACATCTCCTCTCCTCCTCCACATCTCCCCTCCTCCTCCCTATCTTCTCTCCTCCCCATCTTCTCTCCTCCACATCTCCTCCTCCTCCCCATCTCCTCCACATCTCCCTCCTCCTCCCCATCTTCTCTCTCCATATCTCCTCCTCCTCCACATCTCCCTCCTCCCCATCTTCTCTCCTCCATATCTCCTCTCCTCCTCCCTATCTCCTCCTCCCCATCTTCTCCTCCCCATCTTCTCTCCTCCCCATCTTCTCTCCTCCACATCTCCCTCCTCCTCCCCATCTCTCCTCTCCTCCTCCACATCTCCCCTCCTCCCCATCTTCTCTCCTCCATATCTCCTCTCCTCCTCCCTATCTTCTCTCCTCCCCATCTTCTCTCCTCCACATCTCCTCTCCTCCTCCCCATCTTCTCTCCTCCATATCTCCTCTCCTCCCCCCATCTCCTCTCCTCCTCCACATCTCCCTCCTCCCCATCTTCTCTCCTCCTATCTCCTCTCCTCCTCCACATCCCCTCCTCCCCATCTTCTCTCCTCCCATCTCCTCCTCCCCATCTCCTCTCCTCCTCCCCATCTTCTCTCCTCCACATCTCCTCTCCTCCTCCCCATCTTCTCTCCTCCACATCTCCCCTCCTCCACCTCCTCCTCCTCCCCATCTCCTCTCCTCCTCCTCTCCTCCTCCTCCCTATATCCTCTTCCACATCTTCTCTCCTCCTCCCCATCTCCTCTCCTCCCCATCTCCTCTCCTCCCCATCTCTTCTCCTCTTCCCCATCTTCTCTCCTACTCCTCCCCCTCCCCTCCTCCTCCCCATCTCCTCTCCATCTCCTCCTCATCTCCTCTCCTCCTCCTCCTCCACATCTCCTGTCCTCCTCCCCATCTCCTCATCTCCTCTCTTTCTCCCCATCTCCTCTCCTCCTCACAATGTCCTCTCCTCCCCATCTCCTCTCCTCCCCCTCTTCTCTCCTACTCCTCCACATCTCCTCTCCTCCTCCCCATCTCCTCATCTCCTCTCTTTCTCCCCATCTCCTCTCCTCCTCACAATGTCCTCTCCTCCCCATCTCCTCTCCTCCCCATCTTCTCTCCTACTCCTCCCCATCTCATCTCTTCCTCCCAATCTCCTCTCCTCCTCTCCCTCTCCTCTATCTCTTCCTGTTTCTTACAACTAGCTCAGTGTTTTCCTCTTTATTCTCTCTGTCAGTCCCATGCCAGTTGTATGGATTTCTAATATCTGTGCATGGACATGGTTGTGTGTGTGACTGTGCTTATAAGAAATAACCTTTGGTAACCTTGTTCATATTAATCAGGGTACATAATGTAGTTATTATACAAAATGTACATTGTATGCGTGCGTGAGAGGTGTTTGTACACCCACATTTCCATGGAACTGAATTCTCCAGATATCTTCCCAGTTTAGCCCTGGCAGGTAAGACCTCACACAGATGTCAGGCGAGGTAAAGCTGGCCCTGTAATATTGCTAGGAGGCGGGAATAAAACGGTGTGAATTATCTGTCAAAGCATCAGCCCAGTGAGCTGTGTGGCCAGTTCATTAAACTGCTGACAGTACCATTAATATTAGTGTGCCTTTAAAACCTCAGCATCAAATCAGAACCACCCAGGGAGATGTGAGGTGGTTCAGCTTTTAGAGGGGAGTGATCTGAATTCTAATGGGCTGTAGGAGGATAGGTGGTGGTGGTCTATAATAAAGTCTCTTTTAAAACCTGTTTTTGGAAATGGGAATTATATGGCACTGCTGGCATTATAGAAAGCAAACCTTAGAAAACTGGTGAGATGGACATGTCATGAATGAATGTTTATCATCGTGCCAAGCATTAGGCTAAAATGTCCCTGATGCAACTTCTTGCCCAATGATGATTTTGAAGAAAAAGAACTCCTGGACTTTCCATCACATTTAGACACTGTGTGCATTTGGTAGTTGCCACATATTCTTTTTTCAGTTTCCAGTAAACTAAAATGTGATACCCTCGTAGTGTGCATTCTCTTGCAGTAACCTACACCAAAAGATAGCGTATTCTTGTTTGCTTTTACTTTTCATATTTGGTGCGAGAACTTACCAGCAAACTTTTAGGACATGGAGTTTACCAAGACGGTATGCTGCGCCTATACAGAACGAAATGCATTTTTCGTGCGGAAAACAGGACAGAAATGTGTTGCTTTGATGTTAGCCATAAAACCATTAAAAAATGTTTTTTTTAAGGATGAATACTTTGGATGTACACAGAGTGGTGTGACAGTTGTAGAGAGCCCTCACCGTTGCTGTCCAGCAGTACCTGGTCCACGCATTTACCATGTATCCTCCCACCACTCTGTCTACCAGAGTAGCTTTTATTCTCCTCAGAGGAGGGAGAGATGCCTCTTGTTCTCTTTACGACAGATGTTTAATACTGTTCCTCCGACTACATTTGTAGAGAGCAAATGCTTTGATGAAATATGGGACAAACACTATACACGTCATGTTTTTCATCTGTAGTAGTATAACCTTGAAATGGACAATGCAACACATCATTTATCTGATATAGTCCTGTACTTGCTTTTGGACTGTCTAAAAAAATAACTGCCCGTTGATTTCAAAATAATTCTTCCAACCAGTATCTTGGTGAATTTACATGAAATTAAAGTCCTGACATCCATTTGATAAGCAACGGAGGGGTATATAATTTTGGGACATCCAGGGAAAATGACATCTTAATTATATTCGCTGACACTTACCATGCAGTGTCAATTGGCTGGTAATAAAGAACAGGACATGCATGTTATCTGTGTAGCATTGTCTGATTACAAATCTGTCTGTTGGGTAACTTGGGTTAATTGCTAAAGTTTATGAAATTATTGAGTTTAGAAATTTTTCTTCATGAATTAAAATGTTGCCTTTCTTCCATCTTGAAGTTCTCAACACTGTCAGTTGTATTGTATAGTAAGCATGGTGTATAGCAGGATTTGATGCAGGTATTGTGTTGAGGTCAGTTTCATCTTCCAAAGCCTATTGAATTTTGACACATTTGCTTCTGAGTGACTGACCTTGCTTTCGCCTACACTGTGACTCTCAATAGCAGAGGCTAATTTGGAAATGGGAAATGGATTCAAAACGAACCCAGCAACAAGCACCAGTGGAGCTAAGCTTTTCTGGGAAATTGATATGTACTGTATCTTCTGTCACAAAAATGTCATCTTGTACCTGAAATTGGCACATCTCCTTTGAGATGTGCCTCTCTTGATAGTTCGACATGTGAGTGCAAACTGTATTGTATTTTCTGTTTTACTGTAATAGACGACTATGATGTTCAGTTGCTTCTGGGGACTTTCAATAGGCTTTGTGTTTTAGTTTAGTGCTGCAGACTTCCAATAATATGTAAATGCATCCCTGTTTCTTTCCTTCTCTCCTTGAAATAACCACTTATCTGACATGTTCTGACATGACTTGATTGGCAAAAATAATAGTGGAATCCTTGCTTTCACCTAACCTACTGTGTGAAATTGGTGATTACTTCAAGGAAATCTGGCTGGATGGAAGGAAAGAAGGAGGAAAGGGAGGAGGTAAACATATATCAAATCAGGCCTGTGTTTATCTTGTATCAGGTGGAGGAGCGTGAAGCCCAGGTCCAGGAGCTGCAGGACACCATCACAGATCTGCACCAGGAGATGACCAAGAAGGACCGGGACAAGCTGACACAGCTGCAGGAGCTCCACCAGCTGGAGAGCAGGGTGAAGCAGCTCACTGACCAGGTATGGCTGGGGAACTATTACCATCCAGACAGGTCTAGTTCTGGACTGGCCAATTCTGTTGGTAAACACTTCTAGTCAAGATCAAATAGAACTAGTAAATCAAAATGTTAACCTCATTTAATTTGAACACTATTGACAGAGTATGCAATTGCTTCATCAGCATAATGAAACCTACATTGGTCTAATCTACAGTGTATGACACAGTTGTACTTGTAACCCATTGGTGTGGTACAGTGAATGATGTGCTGTGTGGTTGTCTTGATGGCAGGTCAGGAGCATTGAGGAGACCACAGGCCAGCTGAGACAGGAGGTGGCTGTTAGAGTGGGCATCAGCAGCGCTACCCTGTCTGGGGATGTGAGTACAGCAGGGAAAGTGGGTTAAAGCACAGTGTTCATGCATATACTGTACATGTACTGTTATACGTTCCACAGGACATGATCTACTACCTGACCTACGTTTTATATAGGCTGTAAGGTCTAACATATAATGAACTTGGATCAACTCTGGGCTTTTCCAGTCTTAAATATTCATCCAAATGTCATTTGTCTGTGCAAACAAATGCATTACTAGGTGATAGAAAATGATAGAAATGTAAGCTAGTCCTATAAAGTTATTTTGTTCATTTTCTCTATTCTAAGACTCATTAACATTTCATCAGTCATCTTGTTGTTATTAACATTCCTGTACAAGCCTACACATTCACACATAAATCACATTAAACCCTAATTTCCAGATGAATGCGTACGTACATGGTGACTCAGTCTCTCACACGGTCTGTCTGTATGGTTTGTCTGTCTGTATGGTCTGTCTGTGTGGTCTGTCTGTGTGGTCTGTCTGTATGGTCTGTTTGTGTGGTCTGTCTGTATGGTCTGTCTGTATTATGTCATGGGTTGGAGATCATGATTGCCCAGTAGAGCTGGAGATCTTTGAGACCAGTGTTTGTTGAGAGGGGCTCTAATGATGGCACATGTGGACTGGGTACTGATGGCCCCAATGTGGGAGTCAGGGCCAGCCTGAATAGCAGCTCTGTCCCCCTCTCTCCACCTAACTCTTGACATCTCCACACATCTGGCAGGCAGCCCAGAGACCATGATGGGAGTCAATTAACTCTAATGAATTGTAATATTGTGCAATTTTAATCAGGCTGTAATTCTGTATAATAACCTTAACATTTCTGGATGGGATTGGATTGCAATTACATGTGCAGCAGCAGAAGAAGGCAGAGAGTTTAAGTAGGGAACTATGCAGGTCCCTAGAAAGAGGGCTTTTTGGAGTTCCTTTTGTTTGCGTTTAATATGGAAATTGTGAGAAAATAATGAGACAACTTCTCCTCATTGCTTATTGAATTTGGGAGGTCAGGTACAATGAGTTTTGTGTAATTATGGACATAGCCTCAGAGATGGTAGGTAGATTGGCCTATTAGTCCTGTCTGGGATGATTTCTTTTCTCTCTGGTGGATTTTGACCTTCAAATCATCCAAATGCTAGTTAGAACCTTCCTGATTGGTTGAATTGGCTTGCTGATTAGTCAGGCTTCCCTGGTGGGCTCACTGACTGGTATCCTGTTTGGCTGCGTGGGGGTGGAGGAGGAAACAGCCTCATAGCCAGATGGTGGAGAATAGAGGGAACCGTAGAAAACATATGTAAATGAGAGAAATGATCCTGTCATGTATTTGGTGTTTTGGTGAAACAGCATTGTCTTTGTGTAAGAGTGGATGTCTTTGGTGCTGAAACAGAATATTCTAACACTGAAGGAATCTATGGGTCCTGACCCTGTCCTACATCTCTGCTGCCTTTTCCTCTCTTCTCTTCACTTCTCATCCCTTTTCCTTCTCTCTTTCCCTCTCTCAATGTGGAGGAAATGCATTGGAAAGGAGAGCCAAAGTCACACAACATTAGTTTGGTAGTGGCTGCCGCTGCAGAAAGCCATTACTCTTCCTTGACAGTATCATAGAGAACGGTGGAGCTGGGTCGCGCCTAGCCCCTCGCTCTCCCTCGCCATGCGCCACTCGCAGGAAATTGCCTCATACTTCAGCGGGCAGGAAGGTGACACGTCGGCGACACCCACGCATGTGTCACTTTCAGGGCCCAGGACCTGGGTGGGAGCGGGCTCCGGTGCCACAGACAAGTGCTGCCTGGGGAGCAGTAGAGGAGAGCTGCCCAGGGGAGGCTGGTTGAGCTGGGGTCTGGACACGCAGGGAACCACTCTGGATTTAGAGGAGGGGCAGAGGAGGGGTAGAACTAGTTATCATAAATGAGGTCTTAACCTCCCTAACTTTCTTTGACCACTAGTTTTTGACCTGATTGAACTCATCTACTGCACAAAAGGACTGGGTGGAAATGGAGAGTTGTGGCATTGAGCTAGCCAGCGTTGCAGTAGATGGGATATTTGCAGCGCCCGCTGTCTCTTATTTGATGAATTTTGACTCCTACAAAGAGGATAGTTAGGTGCCCCACTAGGGGGATGGACGGAGGGATGCAGCAGGACCCAGGGAAAGTGCTAGGTGGTGGGCTTCTCTGTGGCTGGTTTCAGCCTGCAGTCTGGAGCATAAGGGCTGTTCTGTCCGCAGCCACCCGTATGGGGAGCAGTAATGAAAGGAGAGGTTAAGGAGGAGAGTGAAGTGGTCTCGCTCGATAATAAATCCTATGTAGTAGGGGATGCTATGGGACCCCACTCCTAGAACACAGTAGGGGCGTTGAAAAGGGACATGCGTATGCACACTTACCCAGGCACACTTACCCAGACACACGCTCACACACACACATTCACACACGCTATGCCTGTTAAGAACTGTTGTGCCTCGTCTATTGAAAATATGGGCTAATGTTTTGTGGAGCGCATTCCCTGAAAAAGATGAGGAATCTCATTTCTCAGGCATTAGGTTCTTTGTGTCATACGTTTGACTAAAATGTTGTTTATGAGTTGATTTGACTATGATTTGAAAATGTAGACATCATTTGAACAAAACTAAAGCCTTTATCAGTTCTGAAGCCACAGGCACTGATGCAGGTGTGGTATATGTACCAGCTGCTGGGTTGGCCATTGCTTTCAGATGAGACATGTACATTGTGCTGTTTGAGAGGGAATAGAACACTTTATGCTGTTCCATCTCCTCCCGACACCACACCCCATCCCTGTGCAGACCTCTCCAGAGGACCAATGTTTATTGCCATTCTAAAGCAGGCTTTGTTGTGATTGTGTGTGCTCTCCGTCCCCTTCTCCTTGTTTCCACTCTTCTTTCATTTTGTGCAGGGTTGGGGGGATTGCTCTGTGCTGCGGCTCTGTGATTAGAGAGAGGGAGAGGCAGAGTGCTTCTCAGCAGGAATCTGTTTTATATTCATCAAAAGAGCTGCCTTTGATTTGCTCCCTCTGACGTGTGACAGCGGCGTGGCTGCAGCACCACACAGCCGCCGAGGAAATCGTGCACTTATCACCCCTCCCTCCTCCTCCCTCTCCTCCCCTGTTCTCCTCACCCTCCTTTACCAGCAGTACCCACCACCCTACTCCCCCTGCAGCCCAACCTTCGGGCCTCCTGGCCGTCTTGTTAACTTCTCTATTGTTGTTAATATTGTCTCTTTTCACTCAAAAGGCAGACTTTTTCTAAGATTTGCCCTCGCCATCTCTCCCTCTCCTCAGAATAGTTACCCAGAGTAGAGCCTGTGGACAGACGGACCAGCAGAAAGAGGGGGGGATAGAGAGAGAGCTCTAAGTATGGATGATGGGTGGTGATGAGAAGCTCATCAAGGCCCTGTCTGTCTGCATAGGACGATGTCCATTACCATGGGAGGGAAAACAGGCTGTTGTTGATTACAGAACAGTATTGAATAAGTTGTTTTCCCTGTTGATTGCAGTATATGAATGTGACCATTCAGTCACTGCTGCCTACATAGAATTACAATTCCATTACGGTTGCCTTCTTTGTCTTGCTGACGTCCAGTGGCCACCCTGTTGTACAGACTCCCTCGTTATCCAGGGTGGGAATGATATGACATCTGGGTTGGAGAAAAGGCCAGGTAATGTCCTGGGATGGTGGAGGCTCAGGTTAACCCAGATAAAGTCCTGTTCTGTAGCTTGGAGGAGCATCTCTCACCCTGTCTCTATGACCTTCAGCTCTGTGTCTGTGGTAGCTCAGACGAGGCCTCTGTAGTTTCCTATGTGTTTACACAGGAGCCCATCCTATTACCACCCTCAACTAGCAGATCAGTCAATTCTGCACAGTTTCTGATGACTCAGACTAAAATCACATACTCACGCACACACTCACACACTAGCTCTTCTCTCCAAACACTGCCCCCCTCTGCACCACGCCTGGGCCCGAGCAGGACACACACTCCTGTGTTTGAACAGGGCCCCTCTGTGCCGCAGAGACCAGCTTGGTTATTAACGGTGTCAATTATTAAAGCAATTTCCAACTCTGCAAACAGTGGCAGGGAGAGGTGAGCAGACGCAGGAACGTGTGAGTGTGAGATCCATGGGGAGGGAGGGACAGACTGAGGCCATTTGCCTGCTGCTTTGTCCCTGCAGTGGCCCAGCTAACAAGGTCACATACACCCAAGGTTAGCTCGGAGGGAGGGGAACATGCTTGGGTAATATTTCACCTTCTCCTTGGTTCCACAAGCCTCTTATGTACGCCACACACACACACACACATGGACACACGCATACTTGCAAACACACTCGCTTCCCAGTAACTGGAAATTGAAAGGTGTCCAATTGACGTTGTGCCTGTACAGCAGCAGAATGAAATGCAAACTGAAGCAGTGTTCTCTGATGCTCACTGATCTCTCCTTGCCGTTTGACGATCCCCCATACTTCACGGCTCATGTCGCATTTGATAGTGATGCCGCCATGTTATAGTTGATATACTGTACTGTATACACAAGGTTAAATGCTTGCCACAGTCTCGGGGTCCTCAGGAGATTGGGATACGTAAGTAAACATTCAGCTGCATATTGTGGCTGACATCAAATCTAATTTTCGTAAACATTTTCGAAAACAACAACTGAAATGCTTACTTATGGGTCCTTCCCAACAATGCAGAATATAATAAAGAATTATTATAATAATAGAAAAAAATAATAACACAAGGAATAAATACACATTGAGCAATGATAGCTTGGCTATATGCACAGGTTACCAGTACTGAGTCTATGTGCAGGGGTACGAGGAAATTGAGGCAGGTATGTACATATAGGTAGAGGTAAAGTGACTAGGAAACAGGATAGATAATAGACAGTAGCAGCAGCATATGTCATGAGTGTGGAAGTGTGGACGTGTGTGTTTGTGTGCTGACAGTGTGCCTGTGTGTACTTGTTATGTGTGTGTGTGTGTGTGTGTGTGTGTGTGTGTGTGTGTGTGTGTGTGTGTGTGTGTGTGTGTGTGTGTGTGTGTGTGTGTGTGTGTGTGTGTGTGTATGTGTTGGAGTGTCAGTGTAAGTATGTGTGAGTGTGTGGGTAGAGTCCAGTGTGTGTGCATAATGTCAAAAAGGGTCAATGCAGATAGTCCTGGTATCTATTTGGTGAACTATTTAGCAGTCTCGTGGCTTGGGGTTGGAAGCAGTTCTGGAGCCTTCTGGAGCGTCCCGGTACTGTTTGCCGTGTGGTAGCAGAGAGAACAGTCTATGACTTGGGTGACTGGTGTCTTTGAGAATGTTTAGGGCCTTCCTCTGACACCTGCTGGTATAGAGGTCCTGGTTGGTAGGGAGTTTGGCTCCAGTGATGTACTTGGCTGTACACACTAGCCTCTGTAGAGCCTTGTGGTCTGATGCCAAGCAGTTTCCATACCAAGCAGTGATGCAGCGAGCCAAGATGCTCTCAGTGGTGCAGCTGTAGAACTTTTTAGACTCTATGGGCCCATGCCAAATCTTTTCAGCCTCCTGAGGGAGAAAAGGCGTTGTCATGCCCTCTTCACGACTGTGTTGGTGTGTTTGGACCATGATAGGTCCTTAGTTATGTGGACACCGAGGAACTTGAAGCTTTCAACCCGCTCCACTACAGCCCTGTCGATGTGAATGGGGGCGTGTTCGGCCCTCCGTTTCCTGTTGTCCACGATAAGCTCCTTTGTCTTGCCCACGTTGAGGGAGATGTTATTGTCCTGGCAGTCTCTGAGCTCCTGGTAATCGTCATTGGTAATCAGACCCACCACCGTTGTGTCATTGGCAAACTTGGTTACATTATTTTATCTCTTCTTCTCCTGTGTTGTGTTTGAGTCAAGCCTCGCTCCTGAAAACAAAGACTACTGTAGGTCCTTTAGTAATAGCTCTCACATCTTGTTGCTCCGAGGGCCGATGCGGACAGACAGACAAAGTAGGACTACAAAGTAATACAATGGGAGATGCAGTGTAGGCTTATGACGCCTCACACATGTAGAGCTTTCCGTGTTTAGATAACTAATAGGAGGGAATGTTAGTGTCAGGCTGCACAGCTCACAGCTCCAGGGAGAAGGTAGTTGGATGGCAGTTTGAATGGAGTTTGATAGGAGCGTAATGACTGTCTGAAGGCCCTCCTGCCTGGGTCTTGTCAGGCTGTTCAAGGTGACCGCTCCAGACCCCACTGTCTGTCTCTGCATCTCTCTGTCTACATGCATGATGATGCATTTGATCCGAACCCATCTCCCTAATGGTCTCTGTGAGCTGCCAGCATTCCACAGAGCACTCAAGAAGGCCTTGTCCCTGTCATTTCAGATGTTCACCTGCCCCACTAAGCATAGGTAGCCATTCGCCCCTCGTTCGCCCGCTGCTCTTGACAGAAAGAAAGAGGGAGATGTGAGCGGCGTAGAGAGAGAGAAAGAGGGAGAGAAAGGGAGAATTAAACCCTGCAATGCTGCACTTTGTGTCAGAGAGGGAACATCTTCCTTCTGCTCCACTGTAATCTCTGAAGACGTGCCATGGTGTGTCAGTGTTAAGTTGATACCAAGCTTTGGCCTACTGTGGACCTCTACTGCTGAAGCTCTACTGTAGGGCCTAAACCCCATAATCCAGCTCAAAGGCAGATGCTAGGGTTAGTTATGTGACTATGTGCTGGAGATTGACTGGCTCTTTTCTGAGAGGCGTTTTCTCTCTCCTCTTTCCTCCTCTGTTGTTCCCCCACGTTCCTGAGGCTGGCTCTTTAGCCCTGCAGGACCCCCACAAGGCTCTGGGTGATTCCAGCGTTTATCCTCCCTCCTCCATGTCGTTCACCGGGGAGAAAGCAGGAAACGGGGATAGCATCAGCTCATCCTCAGGGCTCCACTGTCTGCTGCCACATAGGCCCTGTGGCCTTCTGCATATTTCTATGGAAACACTGACTGGCTATTTCTGTAGCTGATCTAACAGCAACCATCCTGTCTGGCTCTCTGTATATTATGTAGCTTTGTGTAATATATAAAGAGCCATACACAGTGCATTCATAAAGTATTCAGACCCCTTCCCTTTTTCCACATTTTGTTACTTTACAACCTTATTCTAAAATGGATTTAAAAAATAAAATAAAAAATCCTCATCAATCTACACACAATACATCATAATGACAAAGTGAAAACAGGTTTGTAGAAATGTTTGCAAATTTATAAAAAGTGTATTATTTACATAACTATTCAGACCCTTTGCTATAAGAATCGAAATTGAGCTCAGGTGCATCCTGTTTCCATTGATCATACTTGAGATGTTTCTACAACTTGATTGGATTCCACCTGTGTTAAGTTCAATTGATTGGACATGATTTGGAAAGGCACACACCTGTCTATATAAGGTCCCACAGTTGACAGTGCATGTCAAAGCAAAAACCAAGCCATGAGGTTGAAGCAATTGTCCGTAAAGCTCAGAGACAGGATTGTGTCGAGGCACAGATCTGGGGAAGGGTAAAAAAAAATCTGCAGCATTGAAGGTCCCCAAGAACACAGTGGCCTCCATCATTCTTAAATGGAAGAAGTTTGGAACCACCAAGACTCTTCCTAGAGCTGGCCGCCCGGCCAAACTGAGCAATCGGGGGAGAAGGCCCTTGGTCAGGGTGGGGACCAAGAACCCAAGGGTCACTCTGACAGAGCTCCAGAGTTCCTCTGTGGAGATGGGAGAACCTTACAGAAGGACACCCATCTCTGCAGCACTCCACCAATCAGGCCTTTATGGTAGAGTGGCCAGACGGAAGCCACTCCTCAGTAAAAGGCACATGCCTGTTTGCTTGAAGGACGGATATTTTATTTGCAAATGAAGGAATCAGAGTCCCTATCCATCTGCTAGCCCAGCCATTTTCTCTCCACAGCTTTCCTTCCTCCATCTCCTGCTGCACCACCTTTGTCTGTGAGTCTCATCTTCACTATAGGACATAGCCTCTTATCAGTGTTACTACAGCAAAGCAAATCACGTTGAGAGAGAGATGCTAGTAGCTCATTTAGTTTGTTTTCTTTTTAAGGGCATATTGTTTTATTTATGGTGATTTTCTGTATTATTAAGAGAAGAGTTGTGAATCGCTGTCGTGCCATTGGTTTATCATTGTGAGTATGTTTCGATGCTCTCCCTCCCTGGCCCTGTGAAGTCAGACGTTTTGATAGGGCTCTTGACACAGCAGCACTTGGCAGCAGACTCCCTTTGTTCTCGCAGGGAAAGGTGCCGAAGGCATTCGAAAGCAATAAACAGGAAAAGCTATCAAATTCAATATTTCTCAGCAGATG
Organism: Oncorhynchus keta; assembly: GCF_023373465.1. NCBI lineage: Eukaryota > Metazoa > Chordata > Actinopteri > Salmoniformes > Salmonidae > Oncorhynchus > Oncorhynchus keta. The sequence continues at coordinate 68,218,713 of NC_068434.1, read as the reverse complement.
ACGAAACAGACATGTATTTGTGCACTTGGCATGCAGCGAGATCCTTCCTGGATAAACATGCAATATTAGCGTTAATGTATGGGAGCATTATCTAGCAGACACCACACCAGGCCTAATCTTATCAGTGACACCAACACATATCAGGTAGGATCTCTTAATTTAGCAGAATTGAACAGATTACGAAGTCCCTGGGAAGGAAGAAATTCCCTACATGGAAACACCTATCCCTGCCTTAGAGTGGCTTTGGGGGAGCCAGCCAACTGGAAGCAATTATTTGCTGGTGGTCAGCATTTGCGCTATCTGCTGGGATTAGCTGAGGGACTGCTGATCTGGGAGCTGGTCGAGCGTGATGTGGTTACACCTGACTGGGCACTCTGGGCTGAGCTGAGATAGGCTTGGCTAAAGTCAACTGGCATGGCATGGGATGGGATGGGCTGAGCCAGGCTGGGTTGGGCTAGCCTTGGCTGGGTTGCTTGGGCTGCACCTCATTGAGCTCAGGAGCCTGCCTGTGCCTGCTACGTTCCACATCACCAACAGAGTCTCAGGCTAGGTGGAGCTTTTGAGGTAAGCCTCTTTATAATGGAGATATACTCACTGGTGATAGTGAGAGATGATAAGCACTGTTTAACCTGGGTGGTATTGTATGGGGCGGAAATGTGTTCATGTGTGACTACAAACTAATGTATTTTTGTGTGTGTGATTATTTACAGATTTGGGTAAATGTGAGGGTTCTGAGTGTGTGTGTATGTGGTGTGGTGAGTGTGTGTCTGGCTGCGTCCATCTGAGGGGTCTGGCTGGGGACGTGATTGTGTTTTGATGAGGTCTCAGTGGTGCGCCCAGCTCTGGTCTTGTTGAGATGCTTGGTGCCTTGCATTCCCATCGCTTTCCCAATTTGACAGCTGATGGGATCACAGATGGAATGTGTGCCAGTGTGAATTGCCCGTGATATACATAACAGCCTAATTTATCTTCTCCACCCCTCTCTTTTCAGCAATTCCTCCCTCCTTCCTACCCCAATTCCCTCCTCTTTCCCTCTCTATCAATCTTTTCCCCTCTCCCCCACTCTCTCTACCGTCTGTCTGTCTGTCTGTCTGTCTGTCTGTCTGTCTGTCTGTCTGTCTGTCTGTCTGTCTGTCCCTCTCTCTCTCTCTCTCTGTCTCTCTCTCTCTGTCTCTCTCTCTCTGTCTCTCTCTCTCTGTCTCTCTCTCTCTGTCTCTCTCTCTCTGTCTCTCTCTCTCTCTCTCTCTCTCTCTCTCCTTCACTCTCTCAGAGTTCAGGTGCCCTCACGGTCCTTTAGCAGGGTTAACAGGCAGTGCCAACTCCAGCCATTCCCTGAAGGCAGTTTGTCAAACCTTTAAGTCTCTATAACCACCCACCACACTGGTCCTGGACCAGCTCCTATGTACCCATGTGGAGAATAGTGGGTTAGCCAGTGTGGAGAATAGTGGGTTAGCCAGTGTGAAAAGCCAGTAAGAACACACACTCTTACACACAGTTCATCATTGCTCTAAAATGGCTACTGTGTCCAGTGCTAAGCACCAATACACACCACTAATCCCTCTATTTTCTGGTGCCTGCTTCAGAAAGAGAGAAGGGGGAGGTAAATAGAGAGAGCAGGAGAAAGAGAGTAGAGTGAGCGAGAGAAGGAAGAGAGAGAGCAGGAGAAAGAGAGTAGAGTGAGTAAGAAAAGGGAGAGAGGGAGAAAGAGAGTAGAGTGAGCGAGAGAAGGGAGAGAGCAGGAGAAAGAGAGTAGAGTGAGCGAGAGAAGGGAGAGAGAGAGCAGGAGAAAGAGAGTAGAGTGAGTAAGAAAAGGGAGAGAGGGAGAAAGAGAGTAGAGTGAGCGAGAGAAGGGAGAGAGCAGGAGAAAGAGAGTAGAGTGAGCGAGAGAAGGGAGAGAGAGAGCAGGAGAAAGAGAGTAGAGTGAGGAGAGAATGGAGAGAGAGAGCAGGAGAAAGAGAGTAGAGTGAGCGAGAGAAGGGAGAGAGAGAGTAGAGTGAGCGAGAGAAGGGAGAGAGGGAGCAGGTGATTGAGACGAGCCATTGAATCAGACATGGCTCTGTGGTGCAGAACTGTTATATTGGGATTATTTGTAGACAATCTCCTCTCTCCTGTATCAGTGTGGGAAGTTTGATTTACTATCAGAGATGGTTTCATACTGATGGAGGGTGTTGGAAGAATTATATATATTTTTAAATTGTGGAACAAACAGCTGACTGAAGACGGGACAAAACCAAAATAAAAAAATATGATTTTTTAATAATCTAACAAAAACCAAACTGACCTCAAAAAGCAGTAATCGCTCAGCTCTATCAGACAGAGCAGTGCAGATGGCTGAGTTGAATCAACAGATCACATCACATATTTTAGCACATATTTTGCTTCCTGCTTTGCTCCTTTGGGTACACTCACAATGGCCGCCAGTCCACCCATTATGCCATCATTGACTTGAATGGGGATGCCCGTTCTATTCATTCTATTTCTATGGCGGCACATGCAGTCAGAAGTGTAGGAGAGGAGAAAATGTGCGCCCCAACTGTGCCATTCAAACGTTAATTACGTTGACCACGTTCATTTGGCTGGCGAATTACCGTCATCCAAAATTCCATGACCATCACAGCCCTAGTGTGAGTGCATGAGTATATGTGTGTGCCGTAGACTACAGCGATGTGCATGGGGAGTAATGGATATAAAGTACCTCATAGAGATAGCTCCCTAATCTGATTCCTCCTGAAGCTGTGGGCTTGCCATGATTTGTTTGGCTGGCCTGGGCTCCGTATGCACATCATGCAGAGTGGGCTTGATTTGCAGCGCTCCAGAATGATCCCACTTGGCATAACAGAGAGAGAGAGACAGAGATATTTGTATACTAGAGAGTGCAGAGAGAGTGCCGGGGAGGCTGGTAAAGAAGCACCCTTCAGTCCAGTGGGTGGGGCTGATCCATCTCGCTCTGACTTGTGCACTTTGAGGGACATTTCTCGTAACGGGCCACTCGCTCATCCTTATCACCAGCAGCCCGCTGGGAACTTTCCAAAACTCTGTCCGATGCACCACAGCAGTGACACACGGCCCAGCACTGGACACGCCTCCTCCACGGCACGCCGCTCCTCGCCATGCCAACCCCCCAGATGCATCATTCACCGCCGGGCCCATTTACATCCATTTATCTGACTGCGTCAACATGGGTACAGTGTGGGAACAGTTGTGTTTATCTACTCCTCATATATCATCATACTGTATGCTGTGGGGATTTACATTCATCAGCTTCTGTTTTCGAGAGTGTAACTGTTATGCTATTATTATTGCATTGGAAATGCACTTTGTGGTAAGAATTCCCTCAGTCCAGGATGATTTTAATTTGGTAAACAATATAATCATATGATTTGGAAAAATTAAGGGGGGAAAACCTGAATTGCAAGATAATATATCAAATGGTTTTAATGTGATTACATTGTGAGTGTAGCCTGTCTTTATCTAAAAGCTTCAAGAACCAAACAAAAGGAAAATGGTGTGATTGTATGCTCTTTTAAGCAGTCCTTTGTTTCAAAAAGTAATCATAAAAATAGGACTCAAGTCAATTACACATATTATCTCCCAGTTGAAATGACGGGCCCCTTGCAGACTATATCTCCAGTCACATTACATAATGAATGTCACCTATTTTCTCTACCTTATTGACGGGCTTCCGTGCACCTGCTAAACTGCCTGACAACATTCACATTAATACCATATTTTCTGTATAAAAATTCCTAAATATATTTATAAGCTTAAATCATGGTATTTAGATGGTAGGAAGGTCCACTAACCACTAATCACTGTGTATTGTTTATGCACTGTCAATGCAAATTCATTGAGGAGAATGTGGGCTTTAGTATTATGTATGTTGGCATAAACTGCTTTTCCCTGAGCAAACCAATGCTGTTATATTATTCATCAGCCAGACACTGTACCAAATATCCCTGCAGCAAAATGGAGGTGCGGCAGCCGCAGCAGCAGGCAGGAGACACTTAGTCACATGGACAGAGCAGGAGCAATAGCAGCTCCTCCAATTCAGTTGGGAATTGATTCTGGGTGACAATGGAATTCATTTCCAAAGGCTTGTGTGTGTGTGTGTGTGTGTCAGTGTGTGTCAGTGTGTGTGTGTCTGGTGACAGGGCTGTGGTAATGAGTCTCGGCAGCAGCCCGCTTTAGTATTAAAGGCACAACTCCCTTCCTCTACAGGCAGTAAAGTAATGCTGGGACGCAGTGAAATGTTTACAGCGTTGTGATTGGCTCCTGCAGCCAGGCCGTGGAGGATATTACTGCAGCTCGCAGCTAATCACTCATCCCTGCCCACCAATCAGGACTCTGCCCCCTCCACCTCCACAACAACGCTCCTAAAGCACCACATCACAAGGACACTTTTAATGCCTTCCCACTACGCTTAGAAAGATTAGCCCTATTTAAGTATTTTTACATTATTCATTATTTGCATCAGGAACCCATAAACACGCCGGGTTCTGATTCAGGCTGTAGCTTTTGACACTGTTGAAGGTTGGCTGAGGTGAGAAGTTTGACTGGAGCTCTGGGAGGAAGGTTCCAGAGGGGTTTAGGAGGGACAGTGGGGTCATAGGGAAGGAGCCAGAAGGTGTGAAACCTGAATAATAAAACCGACTTAACAGAGTCACACAGTCACAGCCCTGCATACATCACCTCAATGACAAAATAGGATTTATTCACCATTCAAGTGGGAAGATTATCTTTGGCACAAGCTATCAACTTGAGTTTTCTTTGCAAGAATGCAAGTATGGCTGTTGGAGTGTAAAGTGACTTTTAGTTTTTTTTCTCCTTTTTATCAGGGCTTGGTTATGCTTGTGGTTGGTGACTCCTCATGTTATTATGAACCAGTAGTGAGTGCCAGTTTATCCTAAGCCAGTGCAGCTGGTTGGGCCTGATTTGAACTCCATTCTGATTCTGGTGGGGATTGCCGTCACACACAATCATCACATTGGATTAAAAGTTGTTGTGATTTTAAGTACTCAACTCCCTTGCCAAAATCAATAAAGCAAGTCAATAGCTGGACCCAGCGCTGCGTTCCTGCTTCCCATCACCAAAGCTGTGCTACGCTGCTATGGAAGCCTGCCTTTCCTTCCTCCACAGTCACACACCCTACCAAACACAGGTTCTCAAACCCACTAAGGCCCCATCTCATTTGGACTTTTCATTATCTCTCCTTAGTTGAGTCTATATCAGATCGTTGAGATACGCTGTAGTGTCCGCCATATTTGGGTAAACTTATCATCATTGATAAGAGTTAGCTTGGCCAATGTCTTGTCCTTTTTGTACAATGTAGTTTGACGTATGTAGGCTACTCTGTGTTCTGTTAAGTCCATGTCCCTTACTGATCATTGTCTCTCACAATAGCCTAAGAACTCTCTGCTTCTACAAAAGACAATACCACCGTATGATTATTGTCTTAAGAAGAGATTCTGGTAATTGTAACAATACAGTTACTGTACAGTTAGGTTACAGTTCAGTTAGGTTACAATACAGTTAGGTTACAATACAATTAGGTTACAATACAGTTAAGGTACAGTTCAGTTAGGTTACAGTTCAGTTAGGTTAGAGTTCAGTTAGGTTACAATACAGTTAGGTTAGAGTTCAGTAAGGTTACAGTTCAGTTAGGTTACAGTTCAGTTAGGTTATAATACAGTTAGGTTACAGTTCCGTTAGGTTACAATACAGTTAGGGTACAGTTCAGTTAGGTTAGAGTTCAGTTATGTTACAATACAGTTAGGTTACAATACAGTTAGGGTACAGTTCAGTTAGGTTACAATACAGTTAGGGTACAGTTCAGTTAGGTTAGAGTTCAGTTATGTTACAATACAGTTAGGGTACAGTTCAGTTAGGTTATAATACAGTTAGGTTACAGTTCAGTTAGGTTACAATACAGTTAGGGTACAGTTCAGTTAGGTTAGAGTTCAGTTATGTTACAATACAGTTAGGTTACAATACAGTTAGGGTACAGTTCAGTTAGGTTACAATACAGTTAGGTTACAGTTCAGTTAGGTTATAATACAGTTAGGTTACAGTTCAGTTAGGTTACAATACAGTTAGGGTACAGTTCAGTTAGGTTAGAGTTCAGTTATGTTACAATACAGTTAGGTTAGAGTTCAGTTAGGTTATAATACAGTTAGGTTACAGTTCAGTTAGGTTACATTTCAGTTAGGTTACAATACAGTTAGGTTACAATACAGTTAGGTTATAGTTCAGTTATGTTACAGTTCACTTAGGTTACAATACAGTTAGGTTACAGTTCAGTTAGGTTACAGTTACAGTTAGGTTATAGTTCAGGTTTATGTTACAGTTCACTTAGGTTACAATACAGTTAGGTTACAGTTCAGTTAGGTTACAGTTCAGTTAGGTTACAATACAGTTAGGTTATACTTCAGTTAGGTTACAATACAGTTAGGTTATAGTTCAGTTATGTTACAGTTCAGTTAGGTTACAATACAGTTAGGTTACAGTTACGTTAGGTTACAGTTCAGTTAGGTTTTTGCATTGCCATGGCGCTGCTAAGGCAGCCATGGCTGATCGCTCCCATACATTTTTGTACATTTATTGATTTCTAAGTGTTATCTTGACAAAGGTTTAAGTCTGTTGTTGTCAAAGTGAGTGCTACACAGTGTTTGTGGAGAGGAGTGGCTAGTTACACTGCAACAAAATGTCCCCATGGAGACTATAAAGTCAGTAAGTAAGTAAGTAAGTAAGTAAGTAAGTAAGTAAGTAAGTAAGTAAGTGTGCTGCAATTCAGCTTTTAGCTGCCAAGTATGTAATGTATGTAAAAAATAATACACTACTACTGCTAATACTTAAATTAGTACTACTGCTACTACTATTGTACTGTTACAATACTGTAGGTGTGAGTACTAACAACTATTTTGTTGATGTTTTTAGTTTTGTGTGTTTGAATGCACATGGCTTGGCTTTCATTTCTAGGCCTTCATGGCCAGGCCTTCATGGCTAGGCCTTCTTGGCTAGGCCTTCTTGGCTAGGCCTTCTTGGCCTACTTTTTATATCAATAAGATATTCTGGTATGGACGCCAGAGGACAAAAATCAGTTAACCACCTAACTGAGGAACTCAATTTAACCTTGCGCAATACCCTAGATGCAGTTGCACCCTAAAAACTAAAAACATTTCTCATAAGAAACTAGCTCCCTGGTACACAGATAATACCCGAGCTCTGAAGCAAGCTTCCAGAAAATTGGAACGGAAATGGCGCCACACACCAAACTGGAAGTCTTCCGACTAGCTTGGAAAGACAGTACCGTGCAGTATCGAAGAGCCCTTACTGCTGCTCGATCATCCTATTTTTCTAACTTAATTGAGGAAAATAAGAACAATCTGAAATTCCTTTTTGATACTGTCGCAAAGCTAACTAAAAACAGCATTCCCCAAGAGAGGATGACTTTTACTTTAGCAGTGATAAATTCATGAACTTCTTTGAGGAAAAGATTATGATTATTAGAAAGCAAATTACGGACTCCTCTTTAAATCTGCGTGTTCCTTCAAAGCTCAGTTGTCCTGAGTCTGCACAACTCTGCCAGGACCTAGGATCAAGAGAGACGCTCAAGTGTTTTAGTACTATATCTCTTGACACAATGATGAAAATAACCATGGCCTCTAAACCTTCAAGCTGCATACTGGACCCTATTCCAACTAAACTACTGAAAGAGCTGCTTCCTGTGCTTGGCCCTCCTATGTTGAACATAATAAACGGCTCTCTATCCACCGGATGTGTACCAAACTCACTAAAAGTGGCAGTAATCTCTTGAAAAAGCCAAACCTTGACCCAGAAAATATAAAAACTATCGGCCTATATCGAATCTTCCATTCCTCTCAAAATTTTTAGAGAAGGCTGTTGCGCAGCAACTCACTGCCTTCCTGAAGACAAACAATGTATACAAAATGCTTCAGTCTGGTTTTAGACCCCATCATAGCACTGAGACGGCACTTGTGAAGGTGGTAAATTACATTTTAATGGCATCGGACCGAGGCTCTGCATCTGTCCGCGTGCTCCTAGACCTTAGTGCTGCTTTTGATACCATCGATCACCACATTCTTTTGGAGAGATTGGAAACCCAAATTGGTCTACACGGACTAGTTCTGGCCTGGTTTAGATCTTATCTGTCGGAAAGATATCAGTTTGTCTCTGTGAATGGTTTGTCCTCTGACAAATCAACTGTAAATTTTGGTTTTCCTCAAGGTTCCGTTTTAGGACCACTATTGTTTTCACTATATATTTTTACCTCTTGGGGATGTTATTCGAAAACATAATGTTAACTTTCACTGCTATGCGGATGACACACAGCTGTACATTTCAATGAAACATGGTGAAGCCCCAAAATTGCCCTTGCTAGAAGCATGTGTTTCAGACATAAGGAAGTGGATGGCTGCAAACTTTCTACTTTTAAACTTGGACAAAACAGAGATGCTTGTTCTAGGTCCCAAGAAACAAAGAGATCTTCTGTTGAATCTGACAATTAATCTTAATGGTTGTACAGTCGTCTCAAATAAAACTGTGAAGGACCTCGGCGTTACTCTGGACCCTGATCTCTCTTTTGAAGAACATATCAAGACCATTTCAAGGACAGCTTTTTTCCATCTACGTAACATTGCAAAAATCAGAAACTTTCTGCCCAAAAATGATGCAGAAAAATTAATCCATGCTTTTGTCACTTCTAGGTTAGACTACTGCAATGCTCTACTTTCCGGCTGACCGGATAAAGCACTAAATAAACTTCAGTTAGTGCTAAATACGGCTGCTAGAATCCTGACTAGAACCAAAATATTTGATCATATTACTCCAGTGCTAGCCTCTCTACACTGGCTTCCTGTCAAAGCAAGGGCTGATTTCAAAGTTTTACTGCTAACCTACAAAGCATTACATGGGCTTGCTCCTACCTACAGTGCCTTGCGAAAGTATTCGGCCCCCTTGAACTTTGCGACCTTTTGCCACATTTCAGGCTTCAAACATAAAAATATAAAACTGTATTTTTTTTGTGAAGAATCAACAACAAGTGGGACACAATCATGAAGTGGAACAACATTTATTGGATATTTCAAACTTTTTTAACAAATCAAAAAAAGAAAAATTGGGCGTACAAAATTATTCAGCCCCTTTACTTTCAGTGCAGCAAACTCTCTCCAGAAGTTCAGTGAGGATCTCTGAATGATCCAATGTTGACCTAAATGACTAATGATGGTAAATACAATCTACCTGTGTGTAATCAAGTCTCCGTATAAATGCGCCTGCACTGTGATAGTCTCAGAGGTCCGTTAAAAGCGCAGAGAGCATCATGAAGAACAAGGAACACACCAGGCAGGTCCGAGATACTGTTGTGAAGAAGTTTAAAGCCGGATTTGGATACAAAAATAGAGAGTGTCTCCTGACCCCTCCTGTCTCAGCCTCCAGTATTTATGCTGCAGTAGTTTATGTGTCGGGGGGCTAGGGTCAGTTTGTTATATCTGGAGTACTTCTCCTGTCCTATTCGGTGTCCTGTGTGAATCTAAGTGTGCGTTCTCTAATTCTCCCCTTCTCTCTTTCTTTCTCTCTCTCGGAGGACCTGAGCCCTAGGACCATGCCCCAGGACTACCTGACATGATGACTCCTTGCTGTCCCCAGTCCACCTGGCCGTGCTGCTGCTCCAGTTTCAACTGTTCTGCCTTATTATTATTCGACCATGCTGGTCATTTATGAACATTTGAACATCTTGGCCATGTTCTGTTATAATCTCCACCCGGCACAGCCAGAAGAGGACTGGCCACCCCACATAGCCTGGTTCCTCTCTAGGTTTCTTCCTAGGTTTTGGCCTTTCTAGGGAGTTTTTCCTAGCCACCGTGCTTCGACACCTGCACTGCTTGCTGTTTGGGGTTTTAGGCTGGGTTTCTGTACAGCACTTTGAGATATCAGCTGATGTACGAAGGTCTATATAAATAAATTTGATTTGATTTGTTTTGGTAATTGTAACAATACAGTTATTGTCTTGTACTGATATAATACAATACAATAGTGTAGGTGTGAGTTTAACAATACAGAAACTATTGATGTTAATTGGTTTATGTTTTTGAAACCTCTGGGCCAGGCCGCCATTGTGAACGAGAACATGTTATTGACTTTTTCTTATTGAAGAATGACAACAACAAAAAAAAAAATCACTTCAAACTATGCCTCTTCCAAGGAATGGACATAAAATGGATGCCTTCCAGGTCCAGTCTTGAAAGGTGTCGCACATTCTATTTCCCCTTGACAACATTTATTTTATCCTGCCATGCCAGACGAGGTGCAAGAGATGAATCTAAGCAGAGATGAGTGCTTTGTACCTATCAGTACTACATGTTTTATTTATGCTTATATGTTTTAAAACTCTTAACCACTAATTGAGCAGATTTTTAATTGCAATCCAAAGAGAGTCGTGATAGTTTCAGCTGGAGATAACCTGCTGCTGTGCTTCTGAAAAGATGGCTGTTTTTAGAGGATCCAATCTACACCAACAATAGCAAGGCACTCTTTGTGTGTGTGTGTGTGCGTGTGCGTGCGTACATGGCTCTGTGTGTGTGTGCATGTATGTGTGTCCTCGTAGCTGCGTCTGTTTTGGTGTGTGGGTGGTGGGTGATAACACAGTTTACAACTAGGTGTAGGGAGACTTCCGTGAACAAACAGCATGATTCGATTCTGGGAAAACACATGTATTAGTCAGTGTTCACTTCAGCTTGCTGAGGACGTGGGTGGTGGAGCTGCAGAGGACACAATCACGTGTTGTTGACCATGATTTCATTGTGTTCTTGTTGTTGGTTTCTTAGCTTTTTAAATAACTTTTACATTTTTAAGTAGTAGTCTCAAATCCTCCTAACAGTGGGCTCTCGTAGTGAAGGCCTACTTGACTTACGCTTCTGGCATACCCTCTGGCCTTGTGCGCACACACACACACACACACACACACACACACACACACACACACACACACAGACACACACACACACACACACACACACACACACACACACACACACACACACACACACACACACACACACACACACACACACACACACACACACACACACACACACACACACACACACACACATTCATAGTGGAGATGAGGATGAGGGGAAAAGAAATAAGCTGCAGCACTGCATAAGACAGGTGTCAGCGTGTCCTCTTCGCCGGCCATAAAAGTTAATTAAAGAAAAGGAATTTTTATTATGCTGTGCTGCTTGCTGGAGCACGGCTGCTGCTTAATAATAGCCTCTCCTGGAGCTGCTGTCAAGAGGAGCACCAAAGCAGAATAATGGCACTGTGTGTGTGTGTGTGAGTATGAGTGTGATTGTGTGTGTTCATCTGCTCATGTGCCAGAGGGATTTATTCTGTGTTGGTCGGAATGTTTTGTTACATTACATTGATGATATTCTATTATATATTCTATTCTATTGTACATAGTCCTTCTATTCCTACAAAGACCACTCAATATTTCATTGTTTTATTTGTGAGGAGGTTGAGCCACATCTGAGGACATAGATTTCTGAGGACTTGGATTTCCGAGGACTTGGATTTCACCTACCGTAGTCTTGTGATTCCACCATGGCTCGATAAAGACCTGACTCTCTAGAAAGTCATGTCCCCATGTGGCAAGAGAATACCTCAGAATACTGCAGTGCACTGGATGTCTACATAGCCTGACTCTATATGGAATATATCAGGGTTTATATAGTAGTCCTTATTTGTAGTCCCTTCCTGCCACTGCTTTAATGGTATTTGTTTTGTTCTTCGCTGAGAGTATTTTGGGAATCTCAGTGGGGAGTTTGGGTTTTAGGAGGATTGGGTGATTTGGATCAATGTGGCTCATTTTTCTTCTTGCATACAGCGATGCCCTCTTTTTTTGGCACATTTGAAAGAGAAACGTGGGCATATCAAACGCTCTCACACAAACGCACGCACCTAAGAATGCACTCACACACACACACACACACACACACACACACACACACACACACACACACACACACACACACACACACACACACACACACACACACACACACACACACACACACACACACACACACACACACACACACACACACACACACACACACAAACAAGAAAACAAAAGCATGAACACTAACAAACACACTCTGTACATTTGGATATGCAGTACCTAGCAACTTCCAGCTTTAGCATTATATCCATACAATATAATACATTAAGGGAATACTGTTTAAGAGCCTACATGCAGCACAGTATAAAGTGGTGGATTCGATCTCTAGGTTTATGTCTAATTTCAGCTTTAATTATCAGAACAGCTCAGCAGTAAATGAAGTGGCGGAGGATGAGTTGAGAAAGGGAGGGAGGGGGCGGAGGACAAGGGAAAGGGAGGGGGAGGATAGATGGGGGAGTGGGGAGGGGAGCAGTGCGGCAGTAAAGGATGCATTAAGCAATTAAAGTTAGGGCGCAAAAGAATGAAGTGATGCAATGAGTTTTGCAGTAATTGCCTTCGCTATGACTGGTGATCACAGGGGAGCAGGGCAGAGAAGGGGGGACGGCAACAATATTCTGTAAATCAGTATCTTCTCCTGAAAGTCCTTCATACTCACTCACAATCAAGGGCATACTATACACATGTGATACACACACGTATGCATTGCATATATACAGTGGGGCAAAAAGTATTTAGTCAGCCACCAATTGTGCAAGTTCTCCCACTTAAAAAGATAAGAGAGGCCTGTAATTTTCATCATAGGTACACTTCAACTATGACAGACAAAATGAGAAAAAAAATCCAGAAAATCACATTGTAGGATTTTTAATGAATTTATTTGCAAATTATGGTGGAAAATAAGTATTTGGTCACCTACAAACAAGTATGATTTCTCGCTCTCACAGACCTGTAACTTCTTCTTTAAGAGGCTCCTCTGTACTCCACTCGTTACCTGTATTATTGGCACCTGTTTGAACTTGTTATCACTATAAAAGACACCTGTCCACAACCTCAAACAGTCACACTCCATATCTCCACTATGGCCAAGACCAAAGAGCTGTCAAAGGACACCAGAATCAAAATTGTAGACCTGCACCAGGCTGGGAAGACTGAATCTGCAATAGGTAAGCAGCTTGGTTTGAAGAAATCAACTGTGGGAGAAATTATTAGGAAATGGAAGACATACAAGACCACTGATAATCTCTCTCGATCTGGGGCTCCACGCAAGATCTCACCACGTGGGGTCAAAATGATCACAAGAACGTTGAGCAAAAATCCCAGAACCACACGGGAGGACCTAGTGAATGACCTGCAGAGAGCTGGGACCAAAGTAACAAAGCCTACCATCAGTAACACACTACGCCGCCAGGGACTCAAATCCTGCAGTGCCAGACGTGTCCCCCTGCTTAAGCCAGTACATGTCCAGGCCCGTCTGAAGTTTGCTAGAGAGCATTTGGATGATCCAGAAGAAGATTGGGAGAATGTCATATGGTCAGATGAAACCATAATAGAACTTTTTGGTAAAAACTCAACTCGTCGTGTTTGGAGGACAAAGAATGCTGAGTTGCATCCAAAGAACACCATACCTACTGTTAAGCATGGGGGTGGAAACATCATGCTTTGGGGCTGTTTTTCTGCAAAGGGACCCGGACGACTGATCCGTGTAAAGGAAAGAATGAATGGGGCCATGTATCGTGAGATTTTGAGTGAAAACCTCCTTCCATCAGCAAGGGCATTGAAGTTGAAACATGGCTGGGTCTTTCAGCATGACAATGATCTCAAACACACCGCCCGGGCAACGAAGGAGTGGCTCCGTAAGAAGCATTTCAAGGTCCTGGAGTGGCCTAGCCAGTCTCCAGATCTCAACCCCATAGAAAATCTTTGGTGGGAGTTGAAAGTCCAGCAACAGCCCCAAAACATCACTGCTCTAGAGGAGATCTGCATGGAGGAATGGGCCAAAATACAAGCAACAGTGTGTGAAAACTTTGTGAAGACTTACAGAAAATGTTTGACCTCTGCCATTGCCAACAAAGGGTATATAACAAAGTATTTAGATAAACTTTTGTTATTGACCAAATACTTATTTTCCACCATAATTTGCAAATATATTCATTAGAAATCCTACAATGTGATTTTCTGGATTTATTTTTCTAATTTTGTCTGTCATAGTTGAAGTTTACCTATGATGAAAATTACAGGCCTCTCTCATCTTTTTAAGTGGGAGAACTTGCACAATTGGTGGCTGATTAAATACTTTTTTGCCCCACTGTATAAACACCCACACACACATTCTAAATTGCACAGGTCCAAAGCAGAAGGATAAAAATAGTATGCTTGGCTTTACATTTGCGTTGATTAATTCATATGTGCAATCATACTCTCTATCTCTGTCTCTCTCTCTGTCTCTTTCACCACCATCTGCACACATATGCGTGTATAATTATGCATGCATCAATATTTGATAAAGAACACATGAGTTAGCACCCTGCAGTATTTGTGATCTTGAATGGTGGGATTATGTTAACATTGCTCACACAAGCTCATCTATGATTTATCTGGTGCCAGAGCCCAAGCCGGCACTTTTTCACACTTTAAAGCATTTGTCTCGCCTGTCTGTGGGAGATAAGACAGTGGATATACTTGGGATGGGACGGAGGACAGGAAAGCAGGGGGAGAGAGAGCGAGGACTGGACAGAGACAGTGCCGATGGAAGGAGAGGAGTAACCTTTTGTTTGTAACTGGGGTGAGTGTGGGGTGTGTGCCGAGCCCTCCTTCCTCCTCTCTTTCTCTATCTCTCTCTCCATCTCTCTCCTCTGCATTTTAGAGGGACGTCTGGCTCCCGCTAGCCGCTCCCTGCAGGCCCTGATTAATGCTAATTTATGCAGCCTCCTCTTGCACAAAGCAGGGCTGGGAGGGGCCCTCTCCCCTGATTACCAGCAGAGAGAGAGGGAGGAGGTGGGAGAGGGGGTGACGTGGACAGACACCTCATTTCATTTAATACATTGGAGCATGCGGTGGCGGGGTGCGCCAGAGAAGGAGGGAGATAATCAAGAGCCCTGGCCCTTATAAATGTGCGCTGAGATGACACAGAAGAGATTGGATTTGGAAACGAGGAGCAAAGAAGAGCAAAGCTGAGCGAAACGCGATTGATTGATTCCATTCAAGTGATCACACCCGCTGATAAGGAATGAGTTCTTTTTCTTTTTTTAAGTAGGAAAGAAAACCTGATGAGTTTTTTCAAATTTAATACAGTGATTGCGAATTAAGTGTTTTCATAGCTAGGCCTATCCCTTGTTCAGTGATGTTCCCTCTTTTTACAGTCACACACTAAATATGCATCATGAATTCCTGTTTCATATAGCAGAATCTGCTTTAAAAAAAACTACAAACAGCAGCAATATGGTTGCCAACACATCCAAACATTCCAAACTCAATTCCATAAATAAAAAACTGCTTCTGTAGGTATTTTAGGCCCAGACTTCACAGAGATAGATAATATCTATGTCTCCCAGCGGCTCCAGTTCAATAATGCAGCTCTGTGAAGTAAAGTGATACTTGGAAACCCTCCTGGTTCCCTGAAGACCTGCTCTGGCCATCCCTGAGCTGGTGCTGGTGCACCTCACGAGGCTCTGCTCTCGCTCTCTTTCTGCTGAAGGTTGAAATGCCGTCCACGCTGTGACGAATGGCAGGAAATCGGGAGGCGGCCATGACTGGCAGATTATGAGATCCCTCTGTCTACATGACTTAGCCTCTTAATCGTTAAACATGATTAAAGCAAACAAACGCAGCATTATTAGATTAGTCAGAAGGACATGGAGTCTTTGGCACTGATTATCTATTCCTTTTTAATGAAATGCTGCTCGGAATTAACATTGCTTTGGCTAATTTGATTTAGCACTGCCCCGAGAAATGCCAGACAGCTCTGATTCAACTGCAGACTGTTTGAGATCCTTGTCAGGAGCTTAAGACCAAACAGCGATGCAAGATCAACGTTTCCAGCATTTTAGAAAGTTCAAGAGGCTGATTGAGTTACAGGCGCTGTATTCTAAATGACAGAAGGCTTCGGAGGAGCTAGTCAGAGATAGTAGAGAGAGAGAAACTAGACAAGGGGTAGAGGAAGTAGATATGGGGGACAGGAAGTAGAGATGGGATATACAGTTGAAGTCGGACGTTTACATACACTTAGGTTGGGGTCATTAAAACTTGTTTTTCAACCACTCCACAAATGTCTTGTTAATAACCTCTTGGTGACCGGGTGGCAGTATTGAGTAGCTTGGATGAATAAGGTTCCCAGAGTAAACTGCCTGCTACTCTGTCCCAGATGCTAATATATGCATATTATTAGTAGTATTGGATAGAAAACACTGAAGTTTCTAAAACTGTTTGAATGATGTCTGTGAGTATAACAGAACTCATATGGCAGGCGAAAGCCTGAGAAACATCCAACCAGGAAGTGGGAAATCTGAGGTTTGTCGTTTTTCAACTCTTAGCCATTCCAATATACAGTGTAAATGGGGTCATATTGCACTTCCTCATGCTTCCACTAGATGTCAACAGTCTTTAGAACTTTGTTTGAGGCTTCCACTATGAAGGGGGGCCGAATGAGAGGGGATTGAGTCAGGTGTCTGGCAGAGTGCCACAGGCTCGTGACGTGTGGTGACATGAGGAATTGTGAAAAACTGAGTTTAAATGTATTTCTTTAAGATATATGTAAACTTCCGACTTCAACTGTAGAACCTAGAGATGGGGTGGAGAAAGTAGAGATGGGATAGAGAAACTAGAGATGGGGTGGAGACATTAGAGATAGGATAGAGAAAGTAGAGATGGGATAGAGAAACAAGAGATGGGGTGGAGAAACTAGAGATAGGGTGGAGAAAGTAGAGATAGGATAAAGAAACTAGAGATGGGGTGGAGGAAGTAGAGATAGGGTGGAGAAAGTAGAGATAGGATAAAGAAACTAGAGATGGGGTGGAGAAACTAGAGAGGGTGGAGAAAGTAGAGATAGGATAAAGAAACTAGAGATGGGGTGGAGGAAGTAGAGATAGGATAAAGAAACTAGAGATGGGGTGGAGGAAGTAGAGATGGCATAGAGAAACTAGAGATGGGGTGGAGGAAGTACAGATGGGGTGGAGGAAGTAGAGATGGGATAGAGAAACTAGAGATGGGGTGGAGGAAGTAGAGATGGGATAGAGAAAGTAGAGATGAGGTGGAGAAACTAGAGATGGGGTGGAGGAAGTACAGATGGGGTGGAGGAAGTAGAGATGGGATCGAGAAACTAGAGATGGGGTGGAGAAAGTAGAGATAGGGTGGAGGAAGTAGAGATGGGATAGATTTAGTTGAAATGAGAGAGTTAGTTAACATGAGTTAGTGTACCTGTAGCAGGAAGGATAAAGAAACTGAAACAGCAGGTTATCAGCTCAGCAAATCCAATGTATGTCATTTGGATGTGTGTGTCTGTTTATGTTGTTGTGTATTTGCGTGTGTGTACATAATTCTAATCTGCAGTCCAGCAGAAGAGGAGCTCTGAGGTCCTGCTGGTGTGTAATTGGCAGCGGGTGCTGCATTGTTGTTCAGAATAATCCTGTCAGCATAATCCTCCTTTGTGGGGTTCATTAATTGCACTTAACATTGCATTCAATTTAGCTGATTCAGGGCCTGCCTTTGAGCCAGCCTCAGCCCCTCTCCCCACATAAAGCCTCTGTTACTTCAAAGGTTAAAGGGACTGGCCTAAGCGTGTTTTCAGATTTTTTATTTAAATTTACAGTGCTTTTTATCTGTAAGTTTTACAGCAGTATGGTCACATTGTTTCTGTGGTAAAATGAATTGAACAGGCAGGCAGCCTCTCGGTCGGAGCAGCTGCTGCAGACATTTGTGTTTGAGGGATGTAGTGTTTTAATGGCCTGGGTACACACACACACGTGGCAGATCATTTTCTATTCCACTCCATTCACAATAGAGGAAGTAAAAACACTTTTTACAGAAACCCTTTCCCGGCTCTTGCATTCTATTTGGATGAAGCGTGTTTCTACTTGGGTTCCTGCTCCTCCAGTATTCCTCTGTATTGTGGAGAGAGAACCACTCAGGCAGCCGAGTCTAGCCCAGCGTGGGATAGAAACACTGTTCTCTCACGCAGCCCTGCCTCTGAATCACCCTCCTGCACACTACAGCCTTTTTTATTTTCCTGAATGAAACTTTAAGAAATCCATTTATGGCGGCCTTCGCAGCCTTGGCTGTCAGACACACGGCCGCTTAAAACCAGAGGTCAGCCCCAGACTTGTTTAATAGCTACTCAGAGCACCTAAGCGAGTGTGTGTCTGCCCCGACTCACAATAAATACTCACTGGATGGGCCCATGTTTACCTTTCCCCACCGGGCCCTTTAAAGGGACACCTCTTACTTTCTGGCCCATCTTCTTCCTCCCCTCTCCCTCCCCAGTGAGCCTCTACCCAGGTCGGATGGAATAGTTGAGGTGGTGGACTGTGAAGCTGTTGCACATGTTTGGGTAATATGAAGTCTTGGGGAAAGGGAAGACTGTTGGTTTATATTGGTCAGTAATTTGTTGTATGTCCTTCCTGTATGGAGGAGCATCAGCAACTCTCCTCTCTGTGGACATGACAGCTGCTGGAGACCCATGAATACATTTATAAATGTACTATTGTCCTGCATGTATTACTGCCCAAGTGGAGAATGATGAGCAGTACTGTGGACTCCTCACCCAGGTGACCCCCAGAGAGAAAGGCAGGGAGAATAAGAAGGAGGGAGACTGGGAGAGATCGAGAGAAAGTTTGAGAAGGAGTGAGGGTAGTGAGAGAGACAGATAGAGGGAGAGGGGTCGTCAGAGAGTGACGCAGAGGAATGAGATGTATAGAGACAGAGAGAGGGGGAGACGGAGAGGGCAGTGGGGGACAGAGAGGAGTGCGGTGAGACAGAGAGGAATGAGATGTATAGAGACAGAGAGAGGGGGAGACGGAGAGGGCAGTGGGGGACAGAGAGGAGTGCTGTGAGACAGAGAGGAATGAGATGTATAGAGACAGAGAGAGGGGGAGACGGAGAGGGCAGTGGGGGAGACAGAGAGGAGTGCGGTGAGACAGAGAGGAATGAGATGTATAGAGACAGAGAGGGGGGGGAAGGGCTCTCCCCTCCACCTGTGAGGGGACAGAGAGGAGTGCTGTCTCAGACAGAGAGGAATCACTCTCTGACAGAGAGAGGGGGAGTTCTGGAGAGGGCAGTGGGAGCTGGGGGACAGAGAGGAGTGCTGTGAGACAGATAGGAATCAGATGTATAGAGACAGAGAGAGGGGGAGACGGAGAGGGCAGGGGGGACAGAGAGGATTTTTGTTGAGACAGAGGGAATGAGATGTATAGAGACAGGAAGTGGGGAGACGGGAGAGGGCAGTGGGGGACAGAGAGGAGTGCTGTGAGACAAGAGGACATATAGATCTTTTTTATAGAGACACTTGAGAGGGGGAGCGGAGAGGGCAGTGAGACAGAGATGCTGTTGTGAGACAGACACAGAGGACTGAAAGATACATTTAGACAGATGGCTTTTTGGGGGGTACAATCTCCTATGCTCTCCCCTCCACCTGTGAGCTGAGGCAGTAAAGGGCCTCTCTCAGGCAGAGCAGCCCCATTACTCTCTGCCAGACGAGGGGCTTGTTCTGTGTAGAGTGCCACCAGGGACCGCTGGGCTGCGCCTATAAACTTAATGAAGTTTGACTGAACTCATCAGCTTCTGAGAGCTAGAATCTCAGAGACTAGGAAACCAGATGCGGGGGGGGGGGGGCTGAAATTTTTGTTGGAAGAGGCTCACTAAGAGGTCATTACTGTAGTACAGGAAGTGTCTATGGATGCGGGAGGTGGACAGGGGCGGCACATCTGCATTTCAGTGCACCTGTCCGGTGTATGTGACAATAAAACATATATATCTTTTTTTTTACACACTTGCGATCCAGCTCGGCCCAGATGAGACAGAGATGCTGTTGTTTTCCCTTGCAGGAGAACCTGAAAAATACATTTTAACTAGCCTATGGCTTTTTGTCAATTACATTTCCTCATCTCCTATGTCCTCTCTCCTCCATCCTCTCTCACCTCTTTTTGACAAAGGTCAAAGGTAATCGAGGAGAGTCGGTGAGGAAAGTGAACGTGGATTGAAATGCGTTTGTGTGAAATGAGATGGTTCTTCTCCACTCATGCGTCAATAGGCAAATGACGTTTACAGGAGTGGATAAATGTGTAAAGTGATCAAAACAAATTGAGTTAGTTGTGCAATACATTTTATAAATAAAACAATAAGTAGCATATTGTTTTTAAAGCTGATTCAAAGGAAGGTGGTGTGGCAGATTACAAAACTCTTCTGCGGTTGGATACACGAGTATCCTCTGATAAAAGGTGGCTATCGAGGAGTCACACAGACATGCATGAGATTATTGATATGAGTATTCGTCTGGTTTGTTCCTGGGTGTCTGTTTCTCATTTATGCTTTAATTCAGCTCTTTGAGGCATATCCGTCTCTCTCTTTTTTCTTCTCCTTACCCCGTCTCTGCCTAGTGGCAGGAGGGAACTTGCCATGCATTTCACGTCCAACTCAGAGTGTGTTGCTATGGTGGTTGCTAGGGATTTAGCCTAGAGTGACGTGAAAAGCCTGAATATTAAAGGTGTCCTTCTGATGCAGTGCTGTTTGAAGCTGTGAGGAATGAGCAATCACTTCTGAGAGACTATTTTGTCTCTCTCTTTGGAATATCAGGGTTGATTTTCAAACACACACCAAAGGGTGGACTGGATAAAAAGCACTTTGCCACAGGAAGGAAAAGAGAAACAACACACTGACTGCCTTTTCAGTATGATTGGTTGTTCATTCATTTCCTCATTACCACATGTCTATGCATCTCTAACATTACGCTGCTCATACTAAACAGTGTGTACCATCTCATCTGTGTGAAAGCAGCCAGTTGTGTATAAATGACCAAGGACAGCAGATTCTCCACAGTCTTGTAAAATAGCAGAGGTCCTAATGTGCTTTCCTCACATCTAATGCACTGAGTCTCTGAAGGCGACGGCCCGTGATTGTGTGCTAGCAGGGAGAATGTCCTTGGTAGTTGGAGGTTAGGATATAATTGAGGCTGTAGAAGTGGAGGCTGAGAACCGGGTGGGGTGGGTGGTGGGGGTGCATTGTAAACAGGGTTAAAGGCTCTCAGCATTAGTTAACTGGGCTCCACACTGTAGACACTAATGTGGAGGCAAACGTCTCTGGCATGGAGAGCAGATCAGGTGTCCCCATCACGATCCCCGCCAGCTTTCATGAACTCAACTTAACCTTTGTCTTTACAATGAAGGAACGCTCACAAAATACATGTTTCCCGGTTGCTCATGGTCTGACTGGAGGGTGGGTTTTCCAGCACCAGGCAGTACTCTCTGTCTCTGTTTAACTGTCGTCTTTCTCAGCCATCAACTGGCTGTCCAAACCACTCTGTCTGTCCGTCCGTCCGTCCGTCCGTCCGTCCGTCCCTCTCTCTCTCTCTCTCTCTCTCTCTCTCTCTCTCTCTCTCTCTCTCTCTCTCTCTCTGTCTGTCCCTCTCTGTCTGTCTGTCCCTCTCTGTCTCTCTGTCTCTCTGTCTGTTGGCGTGGATCGCACACAGAAAGAGAGAGCTAAAGGGATGAGCCAGGTTTTCGGTGGGATTCTGTGGAAACGATTCCTATATCAATTCTACTTTCTAATTGAGGAATAAGCAGCAGACACCTCATCAGGCCCCAAACACGACCAAAATGCAATGTACACAATGAAGTAATCTAGTCTTTCCATTGTACTGATGTTGTCAAATAATTTGTTGATTGGAAACCAGATGAATTACTAGTAATGTTATTGCGGCGCGTGCCATGGTGTCTCTGGGATTGTGTGTGTGTTTGAGTATGTGTCTCTGGGATTGTGTGTGTGTTTGAGTATGTGTCTCTGGGATTGTGTGTGTGTTTGAGTATGTGTCTCTGGGATTGTGTGTGTGTGTTTGAGTATGTGTCTCTGGGATTCTGTGTGTGTAGCTGTGTGTGACTGCATGGGGTCCAGGCTTATTTAGCAGGCAGATCAATAGCAGGCTAAATGGTAATGACCAGTCCCCAACTCAGAGCTCAAGGCCTGGGGAGAGAAGGACCTGCCCTACCCTGTCCGTTGCCCTCCACCTTCCTCCATCCCACCCTCCCCTCCCAGTCTGCAGCCACAGCAGCCGTCACACAACCTCAGGCAGCCTAGTTAGCCCTGGATAAAAAGAGCTAGAACCCGCGATCAATAGTGTTAGTCTTGTCTGTCTAATTGCTCATTGGTTGACATTGGCGCCAGGCTATATGTAAGTGCATGTTCTCTGAGTGATCGTCTGGCTTTGCCTCTCTCTATCCCACCTCACGCCTAGTGTTGGGTTCACACTCTGCCCCTCTCTCCTCTCCTCTGTTCACCCACGTTCGGGATGGGAAAACCTGACCCGTTGGGCTGGCTGCACCCCAGTTATCATGTCGGGACGCAACCATCCAGAGGCTCCGGTGAGATGTGCTGCTCTCCCACCAGGCCCTCGACTCCCAGTCTGCTCAGGTAAATATCCAGCTAGGATTAATGACCAGCACCAAGATTAGCCAGTCATTTGCAGCGCCAGCTATTCCAATCAGTGGCAGGAAATCAGATGGGCTCGTTTTGGCTGAACAGTTTATTATGTGATCCTACGCAGATGTATATGACCAGGAAGCCGGCTGTGGGGAGGGCACTATTGATTGGATTCATTGTGAATTACGTGAATAGATAAATGCGTGAGAGTACATATATATAACGGTATTACTCATTCAGGTCCAAATGGAAAATATTAAAGATTTCTGCTTGAATAAATATGAAATATGTCTCTATCAGCACCGTCTAACTAGGGCATCCGCAGCGTTGGTTATTTGACATGATAATTAGGAAAGCGTGTTTCTCTTTCCCTCTGATGTGATGATAGTGCTCCTCTGTCTGGGATTTAAATGTGCTATTGATCAGTGTGAGGCTCGGGAGCTCAAATCAAAACGGTGCTACAGCCCCGCGCACTTGCATACATTTCTACCTTTTGTTTTTACTTCTTGTTAAAACAGATATTTAAACTTCACCCCCCCCAAAAAATATACTGTTATCTGTTATCCGCTTAACATACGAAGCGCATTTGCCTTCCTACTCTCGGTTTTTCTCCAGTTGTAGTGTGCTAATGTCATGATTTAAATGAAGTATTGATCAGTTTAGGAGGGGAGAATAGAGAGAGGGAGCGATTGTGAGGGAAAGAAAGCAAGAGCAGGGTTATCGGCGTGGATCGCACACAGAAAGAGAGAGCTAAAGGGATGAGCCAGGTTTTCGGTGAAATTCTGTGGAAACGATTCCTATATCAATGCTACTTTCTAATTGAGGAATAAGCAGCAGTCACCTCATCAGGCTTTCCAAGAGGGAGATAGGTGGAGGCAGCCATGATGCTTTTCAACAGAGAAAGAAGGGGAGAAACGCCCGCGAGGGTCCTGTTCTGGGTGGATTTGTGGATTATCTCTCAGCCTGTATGCAGATGTTTGATTAATGGGTCGTCCTGGGACTCGTCTGGGACTCCATCTTGTCTGTTTTCCTTTCCTCCTCCTCCCCTTGCTGCTGCTGTTGTGATGAGCTACCACCATCACACACATAGAAACAAGACTATGTCTCTGTCTCTGACCAACTGGACCAGTACCTGCATGGGTCTTTCTTTCCCTCCTCTCTCTCTTTCTATCCCACTCTCCCTACTTTCCCTCCTCCCTCCCTCCCTCCCTTCTCCCTCTCTCTCTCTCATATGATTTAGCAGGTGACTGTGTTGTGTTAATTAGAGGTAGTTTATTAGAGTTAGTGCTGTGTTGGCATGCCGGGCCAGCCCACTGGCCAGCCTTCTGCAGGTGTCAGACCGGGATCAGTGGGATCCCTCACTGGTCCTGTAGTTTGTTTGGTTACATGTTGATGGTAAAAACACCAGACACAGAAAAAGGTGAAAAAAGGGTTATTCGGCTGTCCCCATAGGAAAAGCCTTTTTCGGGTAGAACCCTCTGTGGAAAATATTCTTTATGGAACCAAAAAGGGTTCTATCTGGAACCAAAAAGGGTTCTTCAAAGGGTTCTCCTATGGGGACAGCCGAAAAAACATATTAGGTTGTAGATAGAAAACAAGGTGCTAAGACTGTATGGTTTCTCAGGAATCCTGTCCTGTGATTATTACAATGATTTAAAATGTTGTTTTTAGTTGTTCTGCTGTTCTAAGTTGTTTTACATTCTATGATCAATTCTACTGTTGCTCGTATTATAATGATTATTTCCTTTTTCTTCGTTTAATGACACTTCAGCAGTTGGTTGTCAATGCATTAACTGCATATGAGTAACATTGTAGTATTTATATGTAAACACACATGTAGTCTGTTATCGTGTGTGTTGACACTCACTGACGCAAACCTCCGCTTCTACGGGATTATACCGTTGAAATTGAAAAGGTATTTGATTAGTTAAGATCAGACTAGATTAGTTCCATGGTGATTATTCCACACTTTATTGACCCATCATTGACCCGTTGTTATTGTTCAGAATAAGAACTGGACAATCTCTCACCATCAGTACTCGTTTTGGGTTTGAACAATGCATAAATGGCAGCCATTTCAATACGGCAGGGTGTATTTGGCAGATTTTTTGCGCTTATTTAATTCATCCAGACGCTTTCTTACTCCGAGGCAAGCGAATCTCAGGGCTGGTGTTGGGAGAGCAGTCCTGGAGCAGCTGGTGGGTCTGATCTGGGATCCATGATGTGGCCCTGTCTCAGATAGACAAGCAGGCAGGCAGAGCCAAGACGAAAGGAGAGGCTCTTTGTACTGGATTGATTTTCTCCTCCTCTGCCGCCCTGCCTTGCTTTGTGGTTCGATAGCTGGATGTCCATGGGCAGAGGATCTCTCAGCTGCAGACGGAGCTACAGGAGAGCCAACTGGAGCTCCAGAGGGGACACAGCCGAAGAGAGCAGCAGCAGAGGGACCTGCAGATCCAGACACAGCAGGCAGAGGAGCTCCACACTCAGGTAGAGAACTCACCGCCAGTCTCAGGCCTCCTCTCCCTGTTAGCTCTTGTTCAGCCTTGATGCTTTGTGTCTACAGTTCTTTGAACGTGTGTGTTCAGTGTCTTGTTCACTAGTGCACGGTCTAGAACCAACCAATTTACCCCCAGGAATTCAATCCAAATGTGCTTGAAAAATGTAGACTAACTCATCATACAGGTCGTGTCCACTTCTGTGTCTTTATAATTTAAATGTGTTTTGTATAGAAAGCATCATAAGCATATGTTGCCGAATGCTAAACTGTGAAAGTGCGTCATCTTATAGAGGACATTATCTGTTGACCATAAAATAACTCATCCTTTAGAAACTTGAAGATTTCTCACTTTCTAGCAAAACTATATAGTCAGGGTACGTAAGCCTAGGTTAAATCTGCACAATGATCCAATAGCAGCATAATGGGTGATAATCCTCCACGTTGATGGAGGCACAACATCCTGTCTTATGGACCAAAGTGCCATAGCGGGACAGCCCTGTATTGGTTCCATTAGTACAGTTGTGCTTTCTGATGCTGGGTCGTGGCTTGGGAACATGTGCTGAGCAGCTGGCCCTGTCTGTGTCTGTGTCTGCCTCTGGCCCAGACCACCTCTCTCCTGTCTAACTGGCAGAGGCCAGGAAACATGATTCAGAGCAGGATGACTATGTTGTTTACTACAAAGAACTGGGGGGACAGACAGACAGACAGACAGACAGACAGACAGACAGACAGACAGACAGACAGAGACAGACAGACAGACAGACAGACAGACAGACAGACAGACAGACAGACAGACCAGACCAGACCAGACCAGACCAGACCAGACCAGACCAGACAGCCATGCACACAATAAGGCAGACCAGACAGACATGTTGAAAAATAGACATCCATAAATATACAGTAGTTTATACAGTAGTTAGATACTTTTTTTTGCCCTTTTTCTCCCCAATTTTGTGATATCCAATTGGTAGTTACAGTCTTGTCCCATCGCTGCAACTCCCGTACGTACTCGGGAGAGGCGAAGGTCAAGAGCCGTGCGTCCTCCGAAACACAACAGAGCCAAGCCGCACTGCTTCTCCTGGATAAAACTGCAAACCAATCAGATTCAGAGCTAATGCTGTCTGTCAGCACCTGTGTCACCTGTCGCTAGGTCTCTAGGCAGACTCTCTGCCTTGAGCTGGAGGGATCCACAGCAGCTATCTGCTCTACATGCCTGATGAAAGATCTCATTCTCACTTGTCACTCTATGAATGACTGCACCATTCCCTGAGCTCTCTGCCTTTATCTCCCCCTTCTATCTATATAGAATGAAAGGAACGAGTTAGTTTATTTTCCTTCATAGCATAATTATATTCTGTAGCCTCCTGTAACTACAGTCATGGCTAGATCTGATGGTTACATCAGATATGTCCAATTAATGGATGCTGTGTATTAAGATCCAAGTGCTCTGGACACCAATTGGGCATAATGCTAAAGTTACCACCAGCCTATTGCCTCGATGTGCTATCAGTGTCCATTAATGATAAACTAATCAACTGTCTTGTCCTATCCTGTCCTAACTCCCTATGTGTGTCATTCCAGCCCCTCCATAGTCATTATCACCGCTGTGTCGCCCACCTTTAATTTAAAGGCCATTTTCTACTCTCTATAATGACGTGTCACTGTCCTTTCTCCTTAGATTGAGTAGATTTGAATGCGGTGACTCTGGTCCCTGTCTATATTAGTCATACAAGCTTCTGCCTAACCTGAAAGAAGTTCACTCGTAGGCGGCTCTCGACTTAAGTTTGGGGAAACACATTTTGACCATAAAAATGCAAACAGATCAATAAAAATGACGTTGTCTGATCCATATAATGAGAAGGGGAGATGCAAATACAATATGACGTCCATCTAAACTGGGGGAGGGAATAACAAACTTTCAGGTGGCACCGAGCGAGCAATGATAAAGAGTGAATATGCACACTCACCACGGGGATATGGTCGATGCTCTCCGCTGGTGCCAATGAGATAGGCTACTGTTCGCTCAATGACAATATAAGGGCACAGGGCGAGGCCCAGATGCAGACACGGGAGGCAGATGGTTTGAGTCTATGATATTTATTAGTATCCAAGTGGCAGGCAAGAGAATGGAGTCCAGGAGGTACAGAGTGGCAGGCAGGCTCGAGGTCAGAGCAGGCAGGCGGGTCAAGGCAGGCAAGGGTCAAAACCGGGAGGACTGGCAAAAACAGAGAAACGGAACAAGCAGGACCGGAAAAGTAACGCGCTGGTTGACTTGACAAAACCACACAGACTGCACAGACAGACAGAAAACACAGGTATAAATACCCAGGGGATAATGGGGAAGATGGGTGACACCTGGAGGGGGTGGAGACAAGCACAAGGACAGGTGAAAGAGATCAGGGTGTGACAGACAATTTGGATAACTAAAAGACAGATTAGAGTGTTTTCATTGTCTTCTCTTTACAGCAATTGAAAACTATGTTTTCCCGCAATTGTATTTTGAAATATTGCGATATGCCTGGCTGTGCTTCTCTACTTTTCAATGACAGTCTCAACTCAACAGTCATCTATTTGGAATTGAACGCTCGTTGCCCAAATTGCGGGCACTTCCGACTGTAGGAAATGCGATTTAAAGAATCGAATGA
The DNA here is from genome assembly GCF_023373465.1 of Oncorhynchus keta. Classification (NCBI taxonomy): domain Eukaryota; kingdom Metazoa; phylum Chordata; class Actinopteri; order Salmoniformes; family Salmonidae; genus Oncorhynchus; species Oncorhynchus keta. The sequence goes on along the minus strand of NC_068434.1, from coordinate 68,190,971 downwards.
TCCCCTGTGGTCAAATTGCGTTTTCTGGTGTAGTACCCTATTTATTTCTGTGTAGACAGGAGTAGGCTAATTAGGCTATATAATGACACTAACAATTTACTTTCGCCACATATGATTTCACTCTTGCAGTTTCTACAGAAGCTTTGGTAACAGCTGTGTTACTGTAAGAAATAATGAAATGCTGTATTGAATAGAAATAGTGTGGATATATATTTACCGTATTCCAGTGTTTGTTCAGAGACAAGTAGACCTCGTTTACGCTGCAGTACTGTAGTATTCCTCCCTCTCTGACATCATGTCTCTTTTGTCTCCCTAGCTGGCTGAGGTCAAAGGGCGTCTTGTGCAGGTGGAGGGAAATGAGGCGCTCATGGGATATAAGCGGGAGCAGGGAACCGAGGTCAGACTGGGTGCCTGTCGTGGTTCACAGTGACTGGAGTCCACCACTAACACAATACACACACTCTAGTGGAAACACTTTCATAACCCAAAGTCCATCATCAGCAACAATACACGCTGATTCACACCCGGATTCATATTGTCCTCCGTAACAAAAATCTCTCCACAGACTTGGAGACCTCCATAAACTATGTCCATCTCTGTTGACAATGGAGACCTTGATGCTCACATTCACAGTACTGGTTACTCTGGAGTCTCTGCCTGTTATAATGTCTCTGTAAGATGTTGTTTATTACCATTGAGAGTCTGCTCATATCCATGCCGACATAATGTGAGTGTGCATATGTGTGTGTGTGTGTGTGTGTGTGTGTGTGTGTGTGTGTGTGTGTGTGTGTGTGTGTGTGTGTGTGTGTGTGTGTGTGTGTGTGTGTGTGTGTGTGTGTGTGTGTGTGTGTGTGTGTGTGTGTGTGTGTGTGTGTGTGTGTGTGTACATGCGATTGTGTCTTTCCATGGTCTCTTCCTCTCAGAGACCCACTCCTTCTCCATTAACCTGGGCAGACAGACAGACAGACAGAGATTCCCGCTCAGGAAACTGTGCTCTCCCCTGGGACTAGGGGAATATGGATGAGTTAAACATAGACATGGCTCAGGGGCTAGGTGGATATGGGCTCTGTTAGTGCTGGGAATTAGGATGTATAATGAGAGGGAAATGAGAGCCACTCTTACCTGATTGCCATGGATTTCCCTCCAGTACTAGTGAGGGGTCACAAGCCTACTGTCCCACTGGGAGAAGATGGAGCTGTGACCTAATGTTGCATTAACCTTACAGTAATGTGTGTGTGTGTGTGTGTGTGTGTGTGTGTGTGTGTGTGTGTGTGTGTGTGTGTGTGTGTGTGTGTGTGTGTGTGTGTGTGTGTGTGTGTGTGTGTGTGTGTGTGTGTGTGTGTGTGTGTGTGTGTGTGTGTGTGTGTGTGTGTCTGCCAGGGTCAGAGAGGACACAGAGAGTGCCCAGGCCGTGCAGAGGTGTGTGGACCTGGAGGCGGAGCTGACAGAGACCCCTCCCCAGAGACCAAGGGAAGCCTGGGTGAGACCACCATGCTATGAACCACCATCAACCCAGCTGTACAGATAGAAACATACAGGCACGACCACTCGATAAGATAATGTCATGTTGACCTGACTGTTATGCTCAGTGAGTCTACTTCAGTTCTAGTCTTACCATCTCACCCACAGTGAGATACTTTATGTCAGTGCTTATTGGGTATACTGGATTACTCCTAGAGTACATGCCATTGTAAAGGCAGCTACGCTCATGTTGAAGAAGCTGGAATTGTGTTTGCCGTGGCTCAGAACCTTGTTCAAAAGCCTCCCGCTGATCCAGCCTCTCCATGTGAGATGGTGGAAGTCCGGCACATTTCCTCTAGTGCTCAGCATACGGCCAGAGCCTTTATCTGAACACAATTAGTCATTTTCCCGGGCCTCTGCACTCTGCAGGCTCTCCCACTGTAATTTCTCTGCATTTCCCTGTAACCTTTAGTAGTGGGGTTTGAGTCCACTGTGAGCCCCAGCTCCTCTGCCCAGGCATCCATTACAGCTCTCCAGGACAGCAGCATTAATCCACCTGATGCCATGCCAGCCGTGATCCTCACATGGAAATGAAGCTGCCTCACTGCTGCTGTATTACAATTCACAGGAGGCTATGGAAGTCTGTCTGTCTGTCTGTCTGTCTGTCTGTCTGTCTGTCTGTCTGTCTGTCTGTCTGTCTGTCTGTCTGTCTGTCTGTCTGTCTGTCTGTCTGTCTGTCTGTCTGTCTGTCTGTCTGTCTGTCTGTCTGTCTGTCTGTCTGTCTGTCTGTCTGTCTGTCTGTCTGTCTGTCTGTCTGTCTTGTCTGTCTGCCTGCCTGTGTTATTTGTCTGCTTTCTCTCCATGTCACCTTTGTTGATTTTGTCTCTCTTGTCTCCGGCTCTGTGCTCTCTGCTTTAATGACGCATATATCCTATCTTCAGTCACTGCTTAATCCCAGCAGTGCTGGCTCAGGAACAGATTACTGCTCCCAGACATGAGAGAAGTAAAGAGCAGGGAGGGAGAGAAAGAGAGAGAGACGCCTCAATGAGACGATCCACAGGGAGACAGAGGGGTCCAGCACATGTATGTGGAAGTGTACATGCCCACAACCCTGTCTCAGACAGAAAATGATTTTTAAAACTCCATCCACTGCTTTTGTTCATCCTCATTTGCTATGATGGACTCTGTGTACAGCCAGAGAACCATGTCCAGGTTCACACCAACAGTCCCTCAGAGTATGCAGTGGATTTCAGAATGGACTTTTTCCATGTTAGGATTAATCACTTTAATCAATGCCCTCTCTATCAATGTCTATCTCACCTCTAGCTCCTTTATGAGCTCAAACTGCATGTTTTTGACCTCCTCTCTTTTCCTCCCTCTCCCCCTCTCTCTCTTCCTCCCTCTCTCCCCCTCTCTCCAGGCTGAGGAGCAGACCCAGAAGTTCCGGGCCACGGTGTCCAGTCTGAAGAGCCAGCATGGCTGTGTTAGTCAGCAGGTACAGAGGCCCATGTGACAGACCCAATCCTAACCCTTTCCCCTTAGATTCCTCACATCCTACCCATACCCCATCCCTACCACACCCTGCTGTTACCATCCCTACCACACCCTGCTGTTACCATCCCTACCACACCCTGCTGTTAAGATCCCTACCACACTCTGTTGTTACCATCCCTACCACTCCCCGCTGATACCATCCCTACCACACCCTGCTGTTACCATCCCTACCCCACCCAAATGTTACCATCCCTCCACACCCAAATGTTAAAATACCTAATCCCTACCACACCCTGCTGTTACCATCCCTACCACACCCTGCTGTTACCATCCCTACCACCTGCTGCTGTTACCATCCCTACCACACCCTGCTGTTACCATCCCTACCACACCCTGCTGTTACGATCCCTACCACACCCTGTTGTTACCATCGCTATCACACCCCGCTGTTACAATCCCTACCACACCCTGCTGTTAAAATACCTAATCCCTACCACACCCTGCTGTTAAAATACCGAATCCCTACCACACCCTACTGTTAAAATACCTAATCCCTACCACATGCTGCTGTTACCATCCCTATCACACCCTGCTGTTACCATCCCTACCACACCCTGCTGTTAAAATACCTAATCACTACCACATGCTGCTGTTACCATCCCTATCACACCCTGCTGTTACCATCCCTACCACACCCTGCTGTTACCATCCCTACCACACCCTGCTGTTACCATCCCTACCACACCCTGCTGTTACGATCCCTACCACACCCTGTTGTTACCATCGCTATCACACCCCGCTGTTACAATCCCTACCACACCCTGCTGTTAAAATACCTAATCCCTACCACACCCTACTGTTACCATCCCTACCACACCCTGCTGTTACCATCCCTACCACACTCTGTTGTTACCATCCCTACCACTCCCCGCTGATACCATCCCTACCACACCCTGCTGTTACCATCCCTACCCCACCCAAATGTTACCATCCCTCCACACCCAAATGTTAAAATACCTAATCCCTACCACACCCTGCTGTTACCATCCCTACCACACCCTGCTGTTACCATCCCTACCACCTGCTGCTGTTACCATCCCTACCACACCCTGCTGTTACCATCCCTACCACACCCTGCTGTTACGATCCCTACCACACCCTGTTGTTACCATCGCTATCACACCCCGCTGTTACAATCCCTACCACACCCTGCTGTTAAAGTACTTAATCCCTACCACACCCTGCTGTTAAAATACCGAATCCCTACCACACCCTACTGTTAAAATACCTAATCCCTACCACATGCTGCTGTTACCATCCCTATCACACCCTGCTGTTACCATCCCTACCACACCCTGCTGTTAAAATACCTAATCACTACCACATGCTGCTGTTACCATCCCTATCACACCCTGCTGTTACCATCCCTACCACACCCTGCTGTTACCATCCCTACCACACCCTGCTGTTACCATCCCTACCACACCCTGCTGTTACGATCCCTACCACACCCTGTTGTTACCATCGCTATCACACCCCGCTGTTACAATCCCTACCACACCCTGCTGTTAAAATACCGAATCCCTACCACACCCTACTGTTAAAATACCTAATCCCTACCACATGCTGCTGTTACCATCCCTACCACACCCTGCTGTTAAAATACCTAATCACTACCACATGCTGCTGTTACCATCCCTATCACACCCTGCTGTTACCATCCCTACCACACCCTGCTGTTACCATCCCTATCACACCCTGCTATTACCATCCCTACCACACCCTGCTTTTACCATCCCTACCACACCCTACTGTTAAAATACCTAATCACTACCACACCCTACTGTTACCATCCCTATCACACCCTGCTGTTACCATTCCTACCACACCCTGCTGTTACCATCCCTACCACACCCTGCTGTTACCATCCCTATCCCACCCTGCTGTTACCATCCCTACCACACCCTACTGTTAAAATACCTCATCCCTACCACACCCTGCTGTTTCCATCCCTACCACACCCTGCTGTTACCATCCCTATCACACCCTACTGTTAAAATACCTAATCACTACCACACCCTACTGTTACCATCCCTATCACACCCTGCTGTTACCATTCCTACCACACCCTGCTGTTACCATCCCTACCACACCCTGCTGTTACCATCCATACCACACCCTACTGTTAAAATTCCTAATCACTACCACACCCTGCTGTTACCATCCCTACCACACCCTGCTGTTACGATCCCTACCACACCCTGCTGTTACCATCCCTACCACACCCTGCTGTTACCATCCCTATCACACCCTACTGTTAAAATACCTAATCACTACCACACCCTGCTGTTACCATCCCTACCACACCCTGCTGTTACCATCCCTATCACACCCTACTGTTAAAATTCCTAATCACTACCACACCCTGCTGTTACCATCCCTACCACACCCTGCTGTTACCATCCCTACCACACCCTGCTGTTACGATCCCTACCACACCCTGTTGTTACCATCCTATCACACCCCGCTGTTACAATCCCTACCACACCCTGCTGTTAAAATCCCTACCACACCCTGCTGTTAAAATAATCACTACCTAATCCCACCCTGCTGCTGTTTATCCCATCCCTATCCCTACCACCCCTGCTGTTTACCATCCCTACCACATCCCTATCACACCCTGTTACCATCCCTACCACACCCTGCTGTTACCATCCCTACCACACCCTGCTGTTACCATCCCTATCACACCCTGCTGTTAAAATACCTCATCCCTACAATCCCTACCACACCCTGCTGTTAAAATACCTAATCCCTACCACACCCTGCTGTTACCATCCCTATCACACCCTGCTGTTACCATCCCTACCACACTCTGTTGTTACCATCCCTACCACACCCCGCTGTTACCATCCCTACCACACCCTGCTGTTACCATCCCTACCACACCCCTGCTGTTTACCTAATCCCTACCACACCCTGCTGTTACCATCCCTACCACACCCTGCTGTTACCATCCCTACCACCTGCTGCTGTTACCATCCCTACCACACCCTGCTGTTACCATCCCTACCACACCCTGCTGTTACCACACCCTGTTGTTACCATGCATCACACCCCGCTGTTACAATCCCTACCACACCCCTGTTAAAGTTGTTACCATGCTGCTGTTACCATCCCTATCACACCCCGCTGTTACCATCCCTACCACACCCTGCTGTTAAAATACCTAATCACCTGCTCCACACCCTGCTGTTACCATCCCTACCACACCCTGCTGTTACCATCCCTACCACACCCTGCTGTTACCATCCCTACCACACCCTGCTGTTGTTACCCATCCCTACCACACTGTTACAATCCCTACCACACCCTGCTGTTTACCATCCCTACCACACCCTACTGTTAAAATACCTAATCCCTACCACACCCTACTGTTAAAATACCATCCCTACCCTGCTGCTGTTACCATCCCTATCACACCCTGTTACCATCCCTACCACACCCTGTTAAAATACCTAATCCTACCACACCCTGCTGTTACCATCCCTATACCATCCCTACCACACCCTGCTGTTCACACCCTGCTATTACCATCCCTACCACACCTGCTTTTACCATCCCTACCACACCCTACTGTTAAAATACCTAATCACTACCACACCCTACTGTTACCATCCCTATCACACCCTGCTGTTACCATCCCTACCACACCCTGCTGTTACCATCCCTACCACACCCTGCTGTTACCATCCCTATCCACACCCTGCTGTTACCATCCCTACCACACCCTACTGTTAAAATACCTCATCCCTACCACACCCTGCTGTTTCCATCCCTACCACACCCTACTGTTACCATCCCTATCACACCCTACTGTTAAAATACCTAATCCTACCACACCCTACTGTTACCATCACCCCTGTTACCATTCCTACCACACCCTGCTGTTACCATCCCTACCACACCCTGCTGTTACCATCCTACCACACCCTACTGTTACCTAATCACTACCACACCCTACTGTTAAAATACCACACCCCTAATACCATCCCTACCACACCCTACTGTTACCATCCCTATCACACCCTACTGTTAAAATACCTAATCACTACCACCCTGCTGTTACCATCCCTACCACACCCTGCTGTTACCATTCCTATCCCCACACCCTACTGTTACCATCCCTACCACACCTGTTACCATCCCTACCACACCCTGCTGTTACCATCCCTATCACACCCTACTGTTAAAATACCTAATCACTACCACACCCTGCTGTTACCATCCCTATACCACACCCTGCTGTTACCATCCCTACCACACCCTGCTGTTACCATCCCTATCACACCTGCTGTTACCATCCCTATCACACCCTACTGTTAAAATACCATCCCTACCACACCCTATGTTACCATACCACACCCTGCTACCATCCCTACCACACCCTGCTGTTACCATCCCTACCACACCCTGCTGTTACCATCCCTACCCACCCTGCTGTTACCATCCCTATCACACCCTACTGTTAAAATTCCTAATCACTACCACACCCTGCTGTCACTATCCCTACCACACCCTGCTGTTACCATCCCTATCACCTGTTGTTACCATCCCACCCACCCTGCTTTTGCCATCCCTACCCTACCTGTTACCATCCCTGCCACACCCTGCTGTTACTGTCCCTACCACACCCTGTTGTTACCATCCCTACAACACCCTACTGTTAAAATACCTAATCCCTTCCACACCCTGCTGTTGTTACCAACCCTGCTGTTACCATCCCTACCACACCCTGCTGTTACCATCCCTACCACACCCTGCTGTTACCAACCACCTACCATCCCTACCACACCCTACTGTTAAAATAACTCATCCTACCACACCCTGTTGTTACCATCCCTATCACACTATGTTACAAACCCTACCACACCCTACTGTTAAAATACCTAATCCCTACCACACCCTGCTGTTAAAATACCAGAATCCCTACCACACCCTACTGTTAAAATACCTAATCCCTACCACACCCTACTGTTACCATCCCTATCACACCCTGCTGTTACCATCCCTACCACACCCTGCTATTACCATCCCTACCACACCCTACTGTTACCATCCCTACCACACCCTACTGTTAAAATACCTAAATCCTACTGTTATCCCCACACCCTGCTGTTACCATTTAAAATCCCTACCCACCATCCCTATCACACCCTACTGTTAAAATACCTAATCACTACCACACCCTACTGTTACCATCCCTATCACACCCTGCTGTTACCATTCCTACCACACCCTACTGTTACCATCCCTATCACACCCTGCTGTTACCATCCCTATCACACCCTGCTGTTACCATTCCTACCACACCCTGCTGTTACCATCCCTACCACACTCTGCACATCCCTACTGTTAAAATACTGTTAAAATAACTCATCACTACTACACCCTGTTGTTACCATCCCTATCACACCCTGCTGTTACAATCCCTACCACACCCCCATATTGTTAAAATACCGAATCCCTACCACCCTACTGTTAAAATACCTAATCCCTACCACACCCTACTGTTACCATCCCTATCACACCCTACTGTTACCATCCCTACCACCCTGCTGTTACCATCCCCATCCCTATCACACCCCGCTGTTACAATCCCTACCACACCCTGCTGTTACCATCCCTACCACACCCTACTGTTAAAATACCTAATCCCTACCACACCCTGCTGTACTGTTAAAATACCTAATCCATACCACACCCTGCTGTTACCATCCCTACCACACCCTACTGTTAAAATACCTAATCCCTACCACACCCTGCTGTTAAAATACAGAATCCCTACCACACCCTACTGTTAAAATACCTAATCCATACCACACCCTGCTGTTAAAATACCGAATCCCTACCACACCCTACTGTTAAAATACCTAATCCCTACCACACCCTACTGTTACCATCCCTATCACAACCATCCCTACCCCGCTGTTACAATCCCTACCACACCCTGCTGTTACCATCCCTACCACACCCTACTGTTAAAATACCTAATCCCTACCACACCCTGCTGTTAAAATACCTAATCCCTACCACACCCTACTGTTAATATCCCTCAACCCTGCTGTTCCATCCCTACCCACCCACCATCCCTATGCTGTTAATCCCTACCACACCCTGCTGTTACCATCCCTACCACACCCTACTGTTAAAATACCTAATCCCTACCACACCCTGCTGTTAAAATACAGAATCTCTACCACACCCTACTGTTAAAATACCTAATCCATACCACACCCTGATGTTAAAATACCGAATCCCTACCACACCCTACTGTTAAAATACCTAATCCCTACCACACCCTGCTGTTACCATCCCTACCACACCCTACTGTTAAAATACCTAATCCATACCACACCCTGCTGTTAAAATACAGAATCCCTACCACACCCTACTGTTAAAATACCTAATCCCTACCACACCCTACTGTTACCATCCCTATCACACCCTGCTGTTACCATCCCTATCACACCCCGCTGTTACAATCCCTACCACACCCTACTGTTACCATCCCTACCACACCCTACTGTTAAAATACCTAATCCCTGCCACACCCTGCTGTTAAAATCCCGAATCCCTACCACACCCTACTGTTAAAATACCTAATCCCTACCACACCCTACTGTTACCATCCCTATCACACCCTGCTGTTACCATCCCTACCACACTCTGTTGTTACCATCCCTACCACTCCCCGCTGATACCATCCCTACCACACCCTGCTGTTACCATCCCTACCCCACCCAAATGTTACCATCCCTCCACACCCAAATGTTAAAATACCTAATCCCTACCACACCCTGCTGTTACCATCCCTACCACACCCTGCTGTTACCATCCCTACCACCTGCTGCTGTTACCATCCCTACCACACCCTGCTGTTACCATCCCTACCACACCCTGCTGTTACGATCCCTACCACACCCTGTTGTTACCATCCCTATCACACCCCGCTGTTACAATCCCTACCACACCCTGCTGTTACCATCCCTACCACACCCTACTGTTAAAATACCTAATCCCTACCACACCCTGCTGGTACCATCCCTACCACCTGCTGCTGTTACCATCCCTACCACACCCTGCTGTTAAAATACCGAATCCCTACCACACCCTACTGTTAAAATACCTAATCCCTACCACACCCTACTGTTACCATCCCTATCACACCCTGCTGTTACCATCCCTACCACACCCTGTTGTTACCATCCCTATCACACCCCGCTGTTAAAATCCCTACCACACCCTGCTGTTACCATCCCTACCACACCCTACTGGTAAAATACCTAATCCCTACCACACCCTGCTGTTAAAATACAGAATCCCTACCACACCCTACTGTTAAAATACCTAATCCATACCACACCCTGCTGTTAAAATACCGAATCCCTACCACACCCTACTGTTAAAATACCTAATCCCTACCACACCCTGCTGTTACCATCCCTACCACACCCTACTGTTAAAATACCTAATCCCTACCACACCCTGCTGTTAAAATACCGAATCCCTACCACACCCAACTGTTAAAATACCTAATCCCTACCACACCCTACTGTTACCATCCCTATCACACCCTGCTGTTACCATCCCTATCACACCCCGCTGTTACAATCCCTACCACACCCTGCTGTTACCATCCCTACCACACCCTACTGTTAAAATACCGAATCCCTACCACACCCTACTGTTAAAATACCTAATCCCTACCACACCCTACTGTTACCATCCCTATCACACCCTGCTGTTACCATCCCTACCACACTCTGTTGTTACCATCCCTACCACCCGCTGCTGTTACCATCCCTACCACACCCTACTGTTAAAATACCTCATCCCTACCACACCCTGCTGTTTCCATCCCTACCACACCCTGCTGTTACCATCCCTATCACACCCTACTGTTAAAATACCTAATCACTACCACACCCTACTGTTACCATCCCTATCACACCCTGCTGTTACCATTCCTACCACACCCTGCTGTTACCATCCCTACCACACCCTGCTGTTACCATCCCTATCCCACCCTGCTGTTACCATCCCTACCACACCCTACTGTTAAAATACCTCATCCCTACCACACCCTGCTGTTTCCATCCCTACCACACCCTGCTGTTACCATCCCTATCACACCCTACTGTTAAAATACCTAATCCATACCACACCCTGCTGTTAAAATACCGAATCCCTACCACACCCTACTGTTAAAATACCTAATCCCTACCACACCCTACTGTTACCATCCCTATCACACCCTGCTGTTACCATCCCTATCACACCCCGCTGTTACAATCCCTACCACACCCTGCTGTTACCATCCCTACCACACCCTACTGTTAAAATACCTAATCCCTATCACACCCTGCTGTTAAAATCCCGAATCCCTACCACACCCTACTGTTAAAATACCTAATCCCTACCACACCCTACTGTTACCATCACTATCACACCCTGCTGTTACCATCCCTACCACTCCCCGCTGATACCATCCCTACCACACCCTGCTGTTACCATCCCTACCCCACCCAAATGTTACCATCCCTCCACACCCAAATATTAAAATACCTAATCCCTACCACACCCTGCTGTTACCATCCCTACCACACCCTGCTGTTACCATCCCTACCACCTGCTGCTGTTACCATCCCTACCACACCCTGCTGTTACCATCCCTACCACACCCTGCTGTTACGATCCCTACCACACCCTGTTGTTACCATCCCTACCACACCCTACTGTTAAAATACCTAATCCCTACCACACCCTGCTGTTACCATCCCTACCACCTGCTGCTGTTACCATCCCTATCACACCCCGCTGTTACAATCCCATCCCTATGACACCCTGCTGTTACCATTCCTACCACACCCTGCTGTTACCATCCCTACCACACCCTGCTGTTACCATCCCTATCCCACCCTGCTGTTACCATCCCTACCACACCCTACTGTTAAAATACCTCGTCCCTACCACTCCCTGCTGTTTCCATCCCTACCACACCCTGCTGTTACCATCCCTATCACACCCTACTGTTAAAATACCTAATCACTTCCACACCCTACTGTTACCATCCCTATCACACCCTGCTGTTACCATTCCTACCACACTCTGCTGTTACCATCCCTACCACACCCTGCTGTTACCATCCATACCACACCCTACTGTTAAAATTCCTAATCACTACCACACCCTGCTGTTACCATCCCTACCACACCCTGCTGTTACCATCCCTACCACACCCTGCTGTTACCATCCCTATCACACCCTACTGTTAAAATTCCTAATCACTACCACACCCTGCTGTTACCATCCCTACCACACCCTGCTGTTACCATCCCTACCTCACTCTGTTGTTACCATCCCTACCACACCCTGCGTTTGCCATCCCTACCACACCCTGCTGTTACCATCCCTGCCACACCCTGCTGTTACCATCCCTACCACACCCTGTTGTTACCATCCCTACCACACCCTACTGTTAAAATACCTAATCCCTTCCACACCCTGCTGTTACCATCCCTACCAACCCTGCTGTTACCATCCCTACCACACCCTGCTGTTACCATCCCTACCACAACCTGCTGTTACCATCCCTACCACACGCTGCTGTTACCATCCCTACCACACCCTGCTGTTACCATCCCTACCACACCCTGCTGTTACCATCCCTACCACACCCTGCTGTTACCATCCCTACCACACCCTGCTGTTACCATCCCTACCACACCCTGCTGTTACCATCCCTACCACACCCTGCTTTTACCTTTTGTGTTGCCTTTTTCCATTCTCACTGTTTCTGAACAAATGAGTCATTTATTGAGGATTTTTGTCTTATGAAACACGTCTTTTCTTATATAACATTAATACCTTGTGAAACATGTCTTTGTTTGATCTCTCTCTCACTCTATGTGTTGTCTATCACACACACACATCCCCAGCTCAGCTTGTTTCAGACTCCATGCGGCTTGTCATGTATTTCACAGACTTTGAAACATGAAGGATCAGCTGCCATTTAGGACCTATCTGTCTGTCTGTCTCCCTCTCACACACACAGTGTGCACGCACCTACACACAACACACACACACACTCTCTGTTGGCGCTGTCCAGGCCTGTGGAGATTACAGGAGCGTGGGGTCTGAGTGAGCGAGCCCCTTACTCAGCCCGGCTGCCCTGGGGATTAATTAACACTCCAGCCCCATCCTGCTCCACCAGCCCCATCCTACTCCACCAGCCCCATCCTGCTCCACCAGCCCCATCCTGCTCCACCAGCCCCATCCTGCTCCAGCAGCTCCATCCTGCCCCAGCAGCTCCATCCTGCCCCAGCAGCTCTATCCTGCCCCAGCAGCTCCATCCTGCCCCAGCAGCTCTATCCTGCTCCAGTAGTTCCATCCTGCCCCAGCAGCTCTATCCTGCTCCAGCAGCTCTATCCTTCCCTAGCAGCTCTATCCTGCTCCAGCAGCTCCATCCTGCCCCAGCAGCTCTATCCTGCCCCAGCAGCTCCATCCTGCCCCAGCTCCATCCTAGCTCCATCCTGCCCCAGCAGCTCTATCCTGCTCCAGCAGCTCCATCCTGCCCCAGCAGCTCTATCCTGCTCCAGCGGCTCCATCCTGCCCCAGCAGCTCTATCCTGCCCCAGCAGCTCCATCCTGCCCCAGCAGCTCTATCCTGCTCCAGCAGCTCTATCCTGCTCCAGCAGCTCCAGGTGTAAATAATTGGGAGTTGTGCGAACCCAAATGGTCTCCTCTGTAACTGGGCTGGTTGCTGAACCTGCCTGCTGGCATCACGCGGCCCCCTCCCAGGTTAGATGACTGTTAGGGCCAGGCGGACAGCGAATGATTGCTAATAAAACATTGGATTGAGAGGAGAACAGAGTAAGAACCATAAACATCCTGGATTCTGCCCTTTCATTTTGCCACATCTCCAGAGAATTGGTTTTGCTGTGCCGCAGAGCGACTCACACACAAGCAGTTAGTTGTCTTCCCTAGGACTGGAATTTAATTTAGTGTGTGTGCGTGTGTACGAGCTCATGTGCATGTGGGTACGGGTGTAATGCGGTGTGCGTATTTTATACTTTCCTATTTTATAGAAATGAGCCAGGGTTTTTCTAGGTTTGAAATCTCCCGTCCCTATAGGTGCAGCAGTGCTGCTACAGATAAGGAGAGAAAACAGTCATTTCATACTGCAGTGGGGAAATTACCATAGAATTACCAAGATGGCCACTGCAGAGCTGTGAATGCACTGCTGAGCCCTCTGCAATCTCCCCTCATTCTGCTCTTTGTGTTACATGTTTGTGAGGCAGGTCTGTAGTGATGAGCTATTGTACAGGCTAGTGTTTAGCTTCTGTGTTTGACTACAGGATGTGGCTCTTCTACAGTCATTTACCAGCATGTTGTGGGCTCTTTATGTTAGAGATATTGTATGGCGGTTATTGACATTGTCTTGGTGGGGCACATACTGTATGGCTGGTTGCTGTTGCTGAGTGAACCTGAGAGGCTGTTATGCTTACTGGAATGTATTTCTACTACAGTATTCTGCATGGATGCATGGGATTGATGGGTCTTGTTGGTGTGTGTTGCCAGTGTGTTGGACAAATGTGCATTCCTGGTGTGTGTTTAAGGTGCTCTATGATTGCTGGGTTGGGTATATAGCTTGATACAGTATAAGACCACTATGTTTAATGCTGGTGTATGTTGGTTCTGTGCAGGGTGTATAAAATGCATAATGGGTGTGTTGGGGTAGTTGAGCATCTGAGGGGGTTATATACCATCAGTGGGGTGGGGTGTTGGTGTGGTTGGGTGTAACACCGGTGTATTGGGGTGTGTGGGGTATATACTGTAATAACCATGTATTGGGGAGTGGGGCTGGGTTATGATGAAAGGGTTAGAAGCATATATCAGACTCCAGCCCAGGCAGAAGTAATAAAAGGCCAACCATGTTGAAGCTCCTCTGCTTCTGGCAACAGCGCTGCTTTTTACTGCCTCTCTGACAGCAAGATAAAGTGCTCATCCAATTAGAAAAATATTTGGTCACCTACCTACCAATGGAGCTTGGGCTTGTATTTTTCAAGCCATTTGATCCGGAATCCTTGCTATTTTTATTGTATGTTTTCCTACCATTGTGTATATACATTTTATTGCGCAGCCATGGAATGTTGATGAACCATTTACCATGTAGTTATGTAGTGAATGTTGTCTGTCTCAGTGTGGTTTCTAATGAAGGGTGGGGCTGGAGGCAGTGCTACATAGTGTAGGTCTGTGTATAGTATGGTGCTGTGTGGGTTTACATTCTGTTAGGTTTTTGTGTTGGTGTCGGCTATGTTTGGGCTGAGAGGATTTTAGTCATCTCTGTCATTTGTCCATTTCCTGTGCAGGGCTCTGTACATGTATACATCGCCATCTCTGCTTAAGAATACTGATGTATTTTTTCCAGTGCATTAAAATTAAATTCTCTCTTGTTGTAAAAAGAGGCACATGTTAAAAATAATTGGATGTGGGAGAGAACAAAGGGCTGCCTCTCGTTCCCTCCCTGCACACCCCAGCTAGGCGTTAATACCAAGCCAGCCACATTGTTCTGCCGTCTGCAGCCATCCCCCCAGCCAGACACTCAGCGCTGGAGAAGTCACTTTTAATGTCTGATAATCAAGGTGAATTTTCAAAAAGCTGCCATTTTCAAACGATGGTGTATATATTACATGGAGATGGAATTTGAGGAGAGGAGGGGCTCTGCTGGGAGAGAGGCAGAGCCTCGGCCATGCACAGTGGAAGAGAGACACCTAATGGCCACGGCATGGACTGCAGGCAGGTTGTGCTCTGTTGGCAATCAATGGAGGAAGGCGGTTGTCAGTTCACTGTCAGTCATGTGTTGTTGTGCTGTGTAATTTGCTTTGTCTGTGGTAGAGTATTTGTGTTCCACAAGTTCAGGTTGAACAATAGCTTTCAGCGATTCCTATTTTCTCAAGGAGCCATTCACTAGGAATGTCCTTGTGTCCTCCAAACATTCATGTACATTTGACTCATATACAGACAGAGTATATAGAGATCTATTATTAAAGATAGTATGTCCATGTATATGTGTTTTCATCCGCTCTTCTCAGTAATCGTGGTGGAGCGTAGCAGGGGAGACTGAGGCAACCGAGATAGGAGTAGGGGGGCTCCATTCCTCCGGCGTGGTGCAGGGGCTCATCTCCCCCCGCCCCCTCTCCCTTCTTTCTCCCCCACGCCGATCTAAGGTAGGATTATTTCTCCTCCGCTCTGCCGCACCATATATCCCAGGTCCACAGTTCCCCCTCGCCACTGTCATTTTTCACGGCGTGTTTTCGGGTGCAGCATTGCGCGGTGGCACTGTGCCTATGCAATATGTGAAGGAGGTGAATATATGCAGCGTGTAGAATGTAATAAGTGTACATTTATTTTCTGCGGTGGTGATTTACGGGTGATTCCGGTGCTTGGGAAAAAGAGGGCAGCAGTGTATCTTAATGAACATGACTGCTGCGTATGCACTCACCTCTGAGGCTTTTTTACACACCGGAGACACAATATTATCCAGTTGATAGAGAGGGTTTGGACGTTTTTTATGATGTGTATAAATTAAATGCCCTGATTCCAGCATGGCATTTTTTTTGTTTACAGATGGTGTTGTTTGGTGTTGACTTGGTTAAATACCAGTCTAATGGCACCTTGTCTGGCAGTGAGGCAGAGTTTAGTATATTTAGGATAGCTGTGGGGCTCGGACCCTGCCATTCTGATTGCCTATCCTGGTCCACCTGTGTTCCTACACCCCCTATAGAGCCCCCTGTGTCTTTAACCTGCACACACACTGACACACACACACAATCCCCCTCCCATCTCCAGTCCTGTCCCCCTGAGTGAGATCTGATGGAGCCATGCAAAGAGGTTTAAAATAAAAACACTAACACAAACACACATGGTTGATGGAAGCCTGAAATGGACATTATACTCTGAGGGGAAGTAGATCTAATCCCATGAAACAGTAGGCTTTAAATGTATTCTGTGCTCGGAGCCTTGTGGTGCGAACCTCCCTCTGTGAGACCACCAGTGAATAGAACAAAAAAAATCTAATCAAACAATGTTTTTTCAGAAGTAAATGCTAGTGTAGAAGCTTTTGGTCCAGTGTGTCTGATGCTGTTCATTGATTAGCTCAGCTATGTGGGTTTGTTTTAACATTTCTGGCCTCAAAAGACTGACTTAATGCACCCCGGAAGAAAAAAGATGGAGTCAGCCTCCTCTCTGCTCTTTCATGAGGACAACGTCTCAGGCGTGTCCCGCTCTTTCAGTGTGTCTGTGTGTGCGCGTGCAAAAGCCTCTTCTTGTACACTGTCAAAAGCATGAAGTGTTTTTCAATGGGACACTGTTGTTGGTGGCTGAGCTCTATGTCTCTCCCATTCTAGTAGTATTTAGATTTCATATGTGCGTTATACTCCTCATCTCTTCCCCATTCTCCCGTTGGTCTTTGTGAAGTGGGAAGATTTTCCATTGTTAATTTGCTCCTTTCTCTCTCCTTTTCTATGCTGGTCTCAGAAATGGTTTTCCTCTCTGAGTAGACTATGTACGACAATGTATTCTGATATTTGCTACAACTCCATGGCTTGGTTTCTATAGGATTCTTTTCTCATACTGGCTTTGTATTGGTGTTTGAAGTTGTGTTTTGGTGGTGTGCCTGAGTGTTTGTCTCGTGGTCGTCGTGGGTTTCTGTGGTTTAGCAGAGACACTGTGTGTGTGACAGTTGAGACAGACGTGGACCCATGACACAAACCACTACAGTCAGCGTGTACATCAGAGTGACCTTCCGGACCAGGCTGGAGTTCACATACTAGCTTTTTCTCCTGGAAGTACAGAAGCTATTAGATGTAATGGCGATGTTGTTGTCTTTTATATTTCCTATCTGCTAGAATTCATTGATAGTTTGATAATGTAGGCGTTCACTGAGTGCAAGAACTCTAACCATATGATAAGATATTGGCAACGTGTTTGAAGGCTGGTGGTTTTATTTGGTACATGAGTGTATTATTTGTTCCTGGCACTGTTATGTTTCATTGCTTGGTTAGAGGGCATGCTTCCAAAGTGTTGTTCTCAGCTGTAGTGGAGAGTAAAGAAGGGAGAATGAGGAGAGGACTGGGGCCGGGGGCACTCTGATGGAGGGAGGAGTGTGGAAAGATGAAGATAGGGAGCGTTGTTTTGCCAGGCCAGTGTGGCAGAGCTGTTGTGTCTGGCCCTGTGCCAGCCTGGGCAGTGTGCCCACGGGGAGGCAGTGTGTAGCCAGCGCTGTGCCACAGACAGAGAGGCATAGAGACAAAGAGAGAGGCTGGTAAGAGGACTGACTGACTGTCAGGGGAGTCTGGGTTGAAGTGACACTCCCCCCTGGGGTGTGATGGGTGGGCAGGACCAGCGTGAGAGAGAGAGAGAGAGACTCAACTATCTATTGGGTGAAATACCATAGTGTGCCATCACAGCAGCAAGATATGTGACCTGTTGCCACTAGAAAAGACTAACCAGTGCAGAACAAACACCTTTGTAAATACAACCCACATTTATTTTCACTTTTGTACTTTAACTATTTGCACATACAGTGGGGCAAAAAAGTATTTAGTCAGCCACCAATTGTGCAAGTTCTCCCACTTAAAAATATGAGAGAGGCTTGTAATTTTCATCATAGGTACACTTCAACTATGACAGACAAAATGAGAAGAAAAGAAATCCAGAAAATCACATTGTAGGATTTTTAATGAATTTATTTGCAAATTATGGTGGAAAATAAGTATTTGGTCAATAACAAAAGTTTATCTCAATACTTTGTTATATACCCTTTGTTGGCAATGACAGAGGTCAAACGTTTTCTGTAAGTCTTCACAAGGTTTTCACACACTGTTGCTGGTATTCTGGCCCATTCCTTCATGCAGATCTCCTCTAGAGCAGTGATGTTTTGGGGCTGTTGCTAGGCAACACGGACTTTCAACTCCCTCCAAAGATTTTCTATGGGGTTGACATCTGGAGAATGGCTAGGCCACTCCAGGACCTTGAAATGCTTCTTACGAAGCCACTCCTCCGTTGCCCGGGCGGTGTGTTTGGGATCATTGTCATGCGGAAAGACCCAGCCACATTTCATCTTCAATGCCCTTGCTGATGGAAGGAGGTTTTCAAAACTCAAAATCTCACGGAGTCGTCCTGGTCCCTTTGCAGAAAAACAGCCCCAAACATGGCCCCATGCTTCACAGAGATCTTTTGCAACTCTGGATGCAGATTCTTTGCCCCACGAGTTGAGTTTTTACCAAAAAGGATTTTGGTTTCATCTGACCATATGACATTCTCCCAATCTTCTTCTGGATCATCCAAATGGATGTACTTTGGTTTCAGGATTTGATTGTGTTCACTGATGGTAGGCTTTGTTACTTTGGTCCCAGCTCTCTGCAGGTCATTCACTAGGTCCCCCGTGTGGTTCTGGGACTTTTGCTCACTGTTCATTTTGACCCCACGGGGTGAGATCTGCGTGGAGCCCCAGATCGAGGGAGATTATCAGTCTCTTGTATGTCTTCCATTTCCTAATAATTGCTCCCCCAGTTGATTTCTTCAAACCAAGCTGCTTACCTATTGCAGATTCAGTTTTCCCAGCCTGGTGCAGGTCTACAATTTTGTTTCTGGTGTCCTTTGACAGCTCTTTGGTCTTGGCCATAGTGGAGTTTGGAGTGTGACTGTTTGAGGTTGTGGACAGGTGTCTTTTATACTGATAACAAGTTCAAACAGGTGCCATTATTACTGGTAATGAGTGGAGGACAGAGGAGCCTCTTAAAGAAGAAGTTACAGATCTGTGAGAGCCAAACCAAATACTTATTTTCCACCATAATTTGCAAATAAATTCATTAAAAATCCTACAATGTGATTTTCTGGATTTATTTCTCTCATTTTGTCTGTGATAGTTGAAGTGTACCTATGATGAAAAATACAGGCCTCTCATATTTTTAAGTGGGAGAACTTGCACAATTGGTGGCTGACTAAATACTTTTTTGCCCCACTGTAATATGACATTTGAAATATCTTTATTCTTCTGGAACTTTTGTGAGTGTAGTGGCTATTTCACTTGCTTTGGCAATGTAAACATATGTTTCCCATGCCATTAATGCCTTTCAATTGAATTGCATTGAGAGGAGAGAGAAATGGCTGATGTTGGATAGTGCCATGTCATTATGTGCCTTAGCAACTCCATGGACATCATTGCCTATTTAGTGTCTGTGCATTTTTCGTTAATCTCCAATGCATGGAACATATGCAGACTGTCGTGGACAATGGGGATTTTGAGCAATTAATGCTATTTATGCAGTCGTTTATAGTCTCAAATAATACGGCTGGTAGTCTGTTCAGAGGTTGTTGTTTTTCATTCACTCAGTTGTTTCTCCTTTCTCAGTGTCAATGCTTGAATAAACAGATGCTTCATGGGTAAAATGCTATCTCCCTGGTATGTGTGCATTTAAATAGTGTTTGCTTTTCAAAACCCTATCCCTCCTTTCCCCCTCTTTTCCCTCTCTCCGTTTCCCTCTCCACCTCTCCACTCCTCTTTGTATCCTTAAAATATTCTGCACATCCCGCAGCAGTTCCGCATCGCAGATATCCCTAATATAATCTATGTGTCTGAATACTAATTTATACCGTCAGGATAAAATAAATAGTCTACAGTTAATCATGGGGAGCCGGCTCCTGGCTTGGCCCAATGATTTATGAAGTGCGCGTAGGCATTCTGCTACACATTTTTCTTAATTTATTTTAATCTGTCTTTCAATACATTTTCCTGGAAACGTCTTAATGATGTCAGAGGTCTGTGTCAATGACCCTGGCTCAGGGAGCAGTGCTCTGGTGGTGGAGGGGTAGGGGTGGGGGGATCCTGCCTGACAAGGGCACTTTCAGGCACACCCCTTCACCCCTCCCTCCCACCTCCCCTGTCCACACACCACCTCGGTTTCAGTTGCAGCCTTGGTGTCTGTCTGTGTGGTTGTCTGTGCGTCCATTTGTCTTTCTGTCTGTATGCCTTGCTGTCTGTGTGTCTATGTGTCTGTCTGTTTCTCCTATCAGCATTTCTCCTATCTTTCCCCTCATGACTGTGTGTCCATGTGTTTTCTGTGGGGGCTCCTGTTCCACTAGACTCTCTTGTTTATTTAGCTGTCTGGTCCTGTGTGAGCAGTAAGATACAGTAACGTAGCAGTAAGGTTCTGGGTAATCCATACCTCTGTGTGGTCAGAGCTGTTAGCCAGGCCAGGGGCTGGAGGTGGGTGGTTGTTGCTGGGGATGGTCCACCAGGGGAGAGAGAGCCCCTAGCTCCCTCCCAGACAGCAAAACACTTCACATGATTAGATGCATTTTCCCCACCCTTTCTTCTCCTCTCAAATTAAAGCCGATGCCTCCTCTACTTGTTATGCGCTGTCGACCTCCGACAATTAGCGCGGAGCGTGCCCGACGTGACGCTCGGAGAGCCCTGGTAGGGAGCAGGCAGGCAGGCGCTGAGCCTCTGCCCTAACCACGTCCGTCCGTCTGCCAGCTTCCCAGACAGACAGAGGCAGCACACAGCTCGTCAGAGCAGGGCCCCATTAGGGACATCCACACATCTCTCTGCATCAGGATGCTCTCATTTACCTCCTCCAGATCCTACCATTCATCTCCTCTGAAAAAAAAAGATCTCCCATCAAGCGGCCAGGCATGGCTGGCTGCAGTGGCTATCCTGAAAGAGGAAAAAGAATGATTTAATTTTGTCTCCTTTTTGTCTCAGTGGTCTACTCACTGTGTTCATACACACATCATTACACACAGAGGCCTGGTTTTCATCTCGCGGCCAGGCAAGCTGAGGCTGAGATCAGGGCTCTAAGTCAGCCATGCGGCCGCAACCAGGCTATCGCTGCAGATCAATACCTGTGGTCAGGACGGAGCACGCCGTGCTTTGCTGTGCTACGCCTCCTAAATAGGCCCTGCAGGTCCCACTATAAAACACCTCACAGGCCAGCCTGGCGGACCCATAAATCCATACAGTTTTTTTCTTTCTATTGGAGCGAGCCAAGAGTAGCAGGGCTGGGTTAGGATAGGGTGGTCCATGAACAGAGGTCTAGAGGTTAGGGAGTATGACACTAGGGTGGTTCCAGCTGTTAATCTGTATCCTTGGAGACCTATAATCAATAAGCATTGGCCAGGGAAAGGACAGGTTGGGATTTGTGTTGTGTCTTTGGAAAATAAACATACACTCCTTGATTTGGGCTCTTGTGTTGGGATCGCTAGTCTGGAGTGTTTTACTGTAGACTGGGTTACAGGGCTGGATGGTGCTTGTATCAAATCAAATCAAAGTTTATTTGTCACGTGCGCAGAATACAACAGGTGTAGTAGACCTTACAGTGAAATTCTTACTTACAGGCTCTAACCAATAGTGCAAAAAAAGGTGTTAGGGCAATGCTGGGCTACAGCAGGGCTGGATTGTGCTAGTATGCTGGACTACAGCAGGGCTGGATTGTGCTAGTATGCTGGACTACAGCAGGGCTGGATTGTGCTAGTATGCTGGACTAAAGCAGGGCTGGATTGTGCCAGTATGCTGGACTAAAGCAGGGCTGGATTGTGCCAGTATGCTGGGCTACAGCAGGGCTGGATTGTGCTAGTATGCTGGACTAAAGCAGGGCTGGATTGTGCCAGTATGCTGGGCTACAGCAGGGCTGGATTGTGCTAGTATGCTGAACTAGAGCTGGGCTGGATTGTGCTAGTATGCTGGACTACAGCAGGGTTGGATTGTGCTAGTATGCTGGGCTAGAGCATGGCTGGATTGTGCTAGTATGCTGAGCTACAGCAAGTATGGATGGTGCTAGTATGCTGGGCTACAGCAGGGTTGGATGGTGCTAGTATGCTGGGCTACAGCAGGGTTGGATGGTGCTAGTATGCTGGGCTACAGCAGGGCTGGATTGTGCTAGTATGCTGGGCTACAGCAGGGTTGGATGGTGCTAGTATGCTGGGCTACAGCAGGGCTGGATGGTGCTAGTATGCTGGGCTACAGCAGGGCTGGATGGTGCTAGTATGCTGGGCTACAGCAGGGCTGGATGGTGCTAGTATGCTGGGCTACAGCAGGGCTGGATGGTGCTAGTATGCTGGGCTACAGCAGGGCTGGATGGTGCTAGTATGCTGGGCTACAGCAGGGCTGGATGGTGCTAGTATGCTGGGCTACAGCAGTGCTGGATGGTGCTAGTATGCTGGCCTACAGAAGGGTTGGATGGTGCTAGTATGCTGGGCTACAGCAGGGCTGGATGGTGCTAGTATGCTGGGCTACAGCAGGGCTGGATGGTGCTAGTATGCTGAGCTACAGCAGGGCTGGATGGTGCTAGTATGCTGGGCTACAGCAGGGCTGGATGGTGCTAGTATGCTGGGCTACAGCAGGGCTGGATGGTGCTAGTATGCTGGGCTACAGCAGGGCTGGATGGTGCTAGTATGCTGGCCTACAGCAGGGTTGAATGGTGCTAGTATGCTGGGCTACAGCAGTGCTGGATGGTGCTAGTATGCTGGCCTACAGAAGGGTTGGATGGTGCTAGTATGCTGGGCTACAGCAGGGCTGGAGTGGGTAAGATGTGTTCCAGATGAGAGCCTGGGGACCTGCCAGAGACAGAGAGAGACAGAAGGCTGATTCTCCTCATCTCTCTCCTTCAACCCCCCAGGCTGTGTGTGTGTGTGTGAGTGCCTCTGTCTCTGTTGGCCTGCTCCATGCATTAACCAAACAGATAGCCACCAACTTTAATTACCTTTGCTTCCACTTACTCACCCCTGATGCCCTCAAACTCCATCCACCGTTCCTGCCTCCGTCGCTTGTGCAAATGAAAGAGGAATAGGGGAGAGAAAGAAGAGAAGCATAATTACGTATTTTAGTGGAGTGCTGCAGAATGCCTTTTGCCAAATGACTCTAATTCCAAATAGTTAACAAGATTTTTCTTTTTAATAGAGCCGAATCCGTGTGACAGCAAATAGCTTTCCCATTTGCAGCCCTTAATGGCTTTTCATACTTTGCTCTTCCAATAAGCAGTAAACTCTGAAATTAATATTGCACGCTGTGTTATGATGCAAATGGGAGCGAGATAGGAGAGCGGTACCTTCATGCAGAAAGCTCTGATTAGATCCATAATTGCTTCAGTGGGATGAAAGCATTTCTCCCGTTCGTTTGAATTTGTTTTTTTTTATATATATGTATATTTTAAGCTTCTCCATTCGCTCCGGCGTCAGAATCGACAGAATTGTTTTGTTATGTTGTTGTTTTGCGTTTTAAGTCAATGCTAATCAGTGGTAATTGTGGTTGGAAGAAAAATACTCCTCCACAAAGTCTTTGTCTATATGGAAGATTGTTTATGTGACCTTTCACTGTATTCACTATGTATTGGTGTATATCTTCTGTACTGTGTTCAGATCTGTAGAATATGGTTTAAGATCCTAAAGGTAGATTCTATCCTTGGAGCGTCCCACTAAAACACCTCTATTTCATCTGATCATACTGTAAACGGACATTTAGCTGCTTTATGGGTCACCCAGTTACAATGTGTTTGAACCAATTTGAACCAACCAGCCTCCTCTTTCCAGGAAAACACATGAGGCGCAATCTAGATATATTTGTGCAAGTTGTCTCATAATTAACATCTGATCCAAGTCATTTAGTTTCCAATTCCATTTTACACGTCCTCAAATATTAAGCCTGGTCTGTATAAGGTATTGACATCCACGGGGTTGTCATGTTAATAGAACATATACATTTATTATATGGCTTGACCCTGATCAAAAACTCAACTCCTAACGGCACCCGTAGGCATCTGGCTCTCATCCTTGCTCTTTCACAAGCCACTTCAATCTGTCTCTGTCATATTCAACATCTCGCCCTCCCTGTTGACTCACTGCATATCACTGTAGCAGGCTGTCCTGTACCGCAGACATATGTGTTTGTCTGTTCATGAGCGTATACATTCCACCTGCCCATATTGTCTGATTTACTGCATT